>NW_027315834.1:48574966-48777536 GCF_026437365.1 Eucyclogobius newberryi
CATTTTTCCCAGTCTTTAGTAGGTCATCGTTTATTCTTTGTCTTTTATTACTAAAATATGTAAACAAACTCTTCACGCCACGAGTTTCCCCCGAGAGCGGCTCCTTTGACTCCAGCGGAGCTCGCGCCAGCACAAAGGTCCAGGGACCTTTGTGCGTCTGTGGAACGATTGTGACTTGGCAGAAGTTTAGACAATGTCCAGGTTTAAAGTTCCACTCTTTCATAACGAGATGTTTGTTCGACCGACACCATGAAAACCACACGTGGACGTTAAAGGTGACGATGTGGCAGAACCGAGACGTCCAACAGCGTGTGCGGATTTACCAGCGAAAAACATCACACGTCAACAAGGACGAGGAGCCTTTAAAGATGCTCTGTGGGACACGTCTGCTGTCTCCAATGCTACACCGTCCAACACTAGCGACGAGCAGGCGATGTCCTCAGGGCGTCTCATTTATGAACTGACCAGTTCAGAGCTTTTTTCAACTTTAAAGATTGATGTTTGTAGATTCCGAGAAATGAAGCAGAGTCTTCTTTTGGGAAAGCTCTGTCGTCTATTGGTATGTTTATGTTGTCATCACTGTCCCTGTCATTGTTGTCCCTGTCATCACTGTCCCTGTCATTGTTGTCCCTGTCATCACTGTCCCTGTCATTGTTGTCCCTGTTATTGCTGTCCCTGTCATTGTTGTCCCTGTTATTGCTGTCCCTGTCATTGTTGTCCTTGTCATTGCAGTCCCTGTCATTGCTGTCCCTGTCATTGTTGTCCCTGTCATCACTGTCCCTGTCATTGTTGTCACTGTTATTGCTGTCCCTGTCATTGTTGTCCTTGTCATTGCAGTCCCTGTCATTGTTGTCCCTGTCATTGTTATCCTTATTATTGCTGTCCCTGTCATCACTGTCCTTGTCCTTGCTGTCCCTGTCATTGTTGTCCCTGCCATTGCTGTCCCTGTCATCACTGTCCTTGTCCTTGCTGTCCCTGTCATTGTTGTCCCTGCCATTGCTGTCCCTGTCATTGCTTTCCTTGTCATTGCTGTCCCTGTCCTTGTTGTCCTTGTCATTGTTGTCCCTGTCCTTGCTGTCCTTGCCATATCTGTCCCTGTCATTGCTGTCCTTGTCCTTGCTGTCCCTGCCATTGTTGTCCTTGTCATTGCTGTCCTTGTCATTGCTGTCCCTGTCCTTGTTGTCCCTGTCATTGCTGTCCTTGTCATTGCTGTCCCTGTCCTTGTTGTCCTTGTCATTACTGTCCTTATTATTGCTATCCTTGTCATTTCTGTCCTTGTCCTTGCTGTCCCTGTCCTTGCTGTCCCTGTCCTTGCTGTCCCTGTCCTTGCTGTCCTTGTCCTTGCTGTCCCTGTCCTTGCTGTCCTTGTCCTTGCTGTCCCTGTCCTTGCTGTCCTTGTCCTTGCTGTCCCTGTCCTTGCTGTCCTTGTCCTTGCCGTCCCTGTCATTGCTGTCCTTGTCCTTGCTGTCCTTGTCATTGCTGTCCCTGTTCTTGCTGTCCCTGTCCTTGCTGTCCTTGTCATTGCTGTCCTTGTCCTTGCTGTCCCTGTCCTTGCTGTCCTTGTCCTTGCTGTCCCTGTCCTTGCTGTCCCTGTCATTGCTGTACCTGTCCTTGCTGTCCTTGTCATTGCTGTCCCTGTCCTTGCTGTCCCTGTCCTTGGTGTCCTTGTCCTTGCTGTCCTTGTCATTGCTGTCCCTGTCCTGGCTGTCCCTGTCCTTGCTGTCCTTGTCCTTGCTGTCCCTGTCCTTGCTGTCCCTGTCCTTGCTGTCCTTGTCCTTGCTGTCCTTGTCCTTGCTGTCCCTGTCCTTGCTGTCCCTGTCCTTGCTGTTCTTGTCATTGCTGTCCTTGTCCTTGCTGTCCCTGTCCTTGCTGTCCTTGTCCTTGCTGTCCCTGTCCTTGCTGTCCCTGTCATTGCTGTACCTGTCCTTGCTGTCCTTGTCATTGCTGTCCCTGTCCTTGCTGTCCCTGTCCTTGGTGTCCTTGTCCTTGCTGTCCTTGTCATTGCTGTCCCTGTCCTGGCTGTCCCTGTCCTTGCTGTCCTTGTCCTTGCTGTCCCTGTCCTTGCTGTCCCTGTCCTTGCTGTCCTTGTCCTTGCTGTCCCTGTCCTTGCTGTCCCTCTCCTTGCTGTCCTTGTCCTTGCTGTCCCTCTCCTTGCTGTCCTTGTCCTCAGATGTGTTACTTAAATAAAAGAACAGAAACAAAGACAAAGGTGAAGTGCGAGTTACACAAAACTATATGAAAAACAACTGGTGAAGTTTTGAAGTATTCAAAGTAAATATTTAAAGTATTTTGCACAGTTTTTGAGCGTTTAATGTTGTGATTTTGATCATTTGATGAGTATGTTTTAGTTTGGGACTCGAACCCCAGACCTTTCAGCCGGATGTCACCATGAACAAAACAAGAACTTAATACTTTTCTGTTCGGTTCAGAAAATGTTGCAGCTTTAATTTGGTCCTGGTCCAGCTTTAGTCCTGCATGGTTTCCTCTGGGTTAGACCTGGTTCAGACCTGGTTTAGTCCTGGTTTAGTCCTAGGTTAGTCCTGGTTTAGACCGGAGTTAGTCCTGGTTTAGTTCTGGTTTGGACCTGGTTTAGTCTCTAATGTCCAAAACGCTCTGGAATGTTCTCAAGGACATTCAAACTACGACAAAGAACATTTATTACATCTGAGATCTGAGCCGAGCCGTTACTTTCGGAACCTTCACTTCTCCAATAAAACAACAACAAGAACAACAACAAGAACAACAGCGAGAACAACAACGAGAACAACAGAGAGAACAACAACGAGAACAACAGCGAGAACAACAACGAGAACAACAGAGAGAGCAACAACGAGAACAACAACGAGAACAACAACGAGAACAAAAACGATAACAACAGCGAGAACAACAACGAGAACACCAACGAGAATAACAACGAGAACAACAGCGAGAACAACAGCGAGAACAACAGCGAGAACAACAACAAGAACAACAGAGAGAACAACAACGAGAACAACAGCGAGAACAACAACAAGAACAACAGAGAGAACAACAACGAGAACAACAGAGAGAACAACAACGAGAACAACAGGGAGAACAACAGAGAGAACAACAACGAGAACAACAGGGAGAACAACAGCGAGAACAACGAGAACAACAGAGAACAACGAGAACAACAGAGAGAACAACAACGAGAACAACACCAAGAACAACAACGAGAACAACAATGAGAACAACAACGAGAACAACAACGAGAACAACAGCGAGAACAACAGAGAGAACAACAACGAGAACAACAGCGAGAACAACAGCGAGAACAACAGCGAGAACAACAACAAGAACAACAGAGAGAACAACAACGAGAACAACAACGAGAACAACAGCGAGAACAACAACGAGAACAACAGAGCCAACAACAACGAGAACAACGGAGATAATAACAACGAGAACAACAGCGAGAACAACAACGAGAACAACAGCGAGAACAACAGAGAGAACAACAGAGACAACAACAACGAGAACAACAGAGAGAACAACAACAAGAACAACAGACAGAAAAACAACGAGAACAACAGCGAGAACAACAACAAGAACAACAACGAGAACAACAGCGAGAACAACAACGAGAACAACAACGAGAACAACAGCGAGAACAACAGCGAGAACAACAACGAGAACAACAGCGAGAGCAACAGAGAGAACAACGAGAACAACAACGAGAACAACAACGAGAAAAACAGAGAGAACAACAGAGAAAACAACAGAGAGAACAACAGAGAGAACAACAACGAGAACAACAACGAAAACAACAGCGAGAACAACAACGAGAACAACAACAAGAACAACAGCGAGAACAACAACGAGAACAAAAGAGAACAACGAGAAGAACAGAGAGAACAACAACGAGAACAACAGCAAGAACAACAACGAGAACAACAACGAGAACAACAGCGAGAACAACAGAGAGAACAACAACGAGAACAACAGAGAGAACAACAGCGAGAACAACAACAAGAACAACAGAGAGAACAACAACGAGAACAACAGAGAGAACAACAACGAGAACAACAGCGAGAACAACAACGAGAACAACAGAGAGAAGAACAACGAGAACAACAGAGATAACAACAACGAGAACAACAGCGAGAACAACAACGAGAACAACAGCGAGAACAACAGCAAGAACAACAGAGAGAACAACAACGAGAACAACAGAGAGAACAACAACAAGAACAACAGACAGAACAACAACGAGAACAACAGCGAGAACAACAACAAGAACAACAACGAGAACAACAACAAGAACAACAGCGAGAACAACAGCGAGAACAACAACGAGAACAACAGCAAGAACAACAACGAGAACAACAACGAGAACAACAGCGAGAACAACAACGAGAACAACAGAGAGAACAACAACGAGAACAACAACAAGAACAACAACGAGAAAAACAGAGAGAACAACAATGAGAACAACAACGAGAACAACAGAGAGAACAACAACGAGAACAACAACGAGAACAACGGCGAGAACAACAACGAGAACAGCAACGAGAACAACAGAGAGAACAACAACGAGAACAACAGCAAGAACAGGAGGGGGAGGATGTGTGGGCAACATGAGCCAGAGCGTGTGGTGTCTTCTGTCGCCACGGGCAACACGCTCAGGAGCGATACGTCTGCTCATTCTGTTCTGCAGCGCTGGACACGAGACACGAGGAAGTAACGCTCAGAATCACAGTCTTTGTTCCCATCGTCTTCTGAGGTCGTGAAGTCTTTGTCACCTGCAAATCCTCTCGTTGCATAAGTCGTACAAATTGCGTGTAATCTATATCGTACGTGAGTCTGAGCGAGTCAAACTGAACCTGGACACACTTCTGAGCGCTGCAGAGTCACACATGCACGTTCTGCCCCTCGTGAGCGCTGCAGAGTCACACATGCACGTTCTGCCCCTCGTGAGCGCTGCAGAGTCACATATGCACGTTCTGCCCCTCGTGAGCGCTGCAGAGTCACACATGCACGTTCTGCCCCTCGTGAGCGCTGCAGAGTCACATATGCACGTTCTGCCCCTCGTGAGCGCTGCAGAGTCACATATGCACGTTCTGCCCCTCGTGAGCGCTGCAGAGTCACACATGCACGTTCTGCCCCTCGTGAGCGCTGCAGAGTCACACATGCACGTTCTGCCCCTCGTGAGCGCTGCAGAGTCACACATGCACGTTCTGCCCCTCGTGAGCGCTGCAGAGTCACAGATGCACGTTCTGCCCCTCGTGAGCGCTGCAGAGTCACACATGCACGTTCTGCCCCTCGTGAGCGCTGCAGAGTCACACATGCACGTTCTGCCCCTCGTGAGCGCTGCAGAGTCACATGCACGTTCTGCCCCACGTGAGCGCTGCAGAGTAACACATGCACGTTCTGCCCCTCATGAGCGCTGCAGAGTAACACATGCACGTTCTGCCCCTCATGAGCGCTGCAGAGTAACACATGCACGTTCTGCACACTCTGCCCCTCGTGAGCTCTGCAGAGAAACCAAAAACATGTACAAAATACACCATCGTCAAAGGAAAAGACAAAAAGAATCGTGTCTCTAGCTCTGCTTTTAAGCGACGTGTAACAGACATGTGAATGTCCAGTTAGATGTCCACTTAGATGTCCACTTAGATGTCCAGTTAGATGTCCACTTAGATGTCCACTTAGATGTCCAGTTAGATGTCCAGTTAGATGTCCAGATAGATGTCCAGTTAGATGTCCACTTAGATGTCCAGATAGATGTCCACTTACATGTCCAGTTAGATGTCCAGTTAGATGTCCAGATAGATGTCCAGTTAGATGTCCACTTAGATGTCCAGATAGATGTCCAGTTACATGTCCAGTTAGATGTCCAGATAGATGTCCAGATGGATGTCCAGTTAGATGTCCAGATAGATGTCCAGTTACATGTCCAGTTAGATGTCCAGATAGATGTCCAGATAGATGTCCAGTTAGATGTCCAAATAGATGTCCACTTAGATGTCCAGTTAGATGTCCAGTTAGATGTCCAGTTAGATGTCCAGATAGATGTCCAGTTACCTGTCCAGTTAGATGTCCAGACAGATGTCCAGTTAGATGTCCAGTTAGATGTCCAGATAGATGTCCAGTTACCTGTCCAGTTAGATGTCCAGACAGATGTCCAGTTAGATGTCCACTTAGATGTCCAGATAGATGTCCAGTTAGATGTCCAGATAGATGTCCAGATAGATGTCCAGTTACATGTCCAGTTAGATCTCCAGATAGATGTCCAGTTAGATGTCCACTTACATGTCCAGTTAGATGTGCGGTTAGATGTCCAGATAGATGTCCAGTTACATGTCCAGTTAGATGTCCAGTTAGATGTCCAGTTAGATGTCCAGATAGATGTCCAGTTACCTGTCCAGTTAGATGTCCAGACAGATGTCCAGTTAGATGTCCACTTAGATGTCCAGATAGATGTCCAGTTAGATGTCCAAATAGATGTCCAGATAGATGTCCAGTTACATGTCCAGTTAGATGTCCAGATAGATGTCCAGTTAGATGTCCAGTTAGATGTCCAGTTAGATGTCCAGATAGATGTCCAGTTAGATGTCCACTTAGATGTCCAGATAGATGTCCAGTTAGATGTCCAATTACATGTCCAGTTAGATGTCCAGTTACATGTCCAGTTAGATGTCCAGATAGATGTCCAGATAGATGTCCAGTTAGATGTCCAGATAGATGTCCACTTAGATGTCCAGTTAGATGTCCAGTTAGATGTCCAGATAGATGTCCAGTTACCTGTCCAGTTAGATGTCCAGACAGATGTCCAGTTAGATGTCCACTTAGATGTCCAGATAGATGTCCAGTTAGATGTCCAGATAGATGTCCAGATAGATGTCCAGTTACATGTCCAGTTAGATGTCCAGATAGATGTCCAGTTAGATGTCCAGATAGATGTCCAGTTACCTGTCCAGTTAGATGTCCACTTACATGTCCAGTTAGATGTGCGGTTAGATGTCCAGTTAGATGTCCAGATAGATGTCCAGTTACATGTCCAGTTAGATGTCCAGATAGATGTCCAGTTAGATGTCCAGATAGATGTCCAGTTAGATGTCCACTTAGATGTCCAGTTAGATGGACACACATGAGGTCAGTGTGACTAATAATAATCATGACTTACTTTGGTGGTGTAGAACCTGTGGTAAATCATAGTTTTACATGCGTAAAGTTGCAGTTTGTGAACTGATTTTGAGAAATCTAAAACATTAAACTGACAGGAAGTGGAGCTGAATCCCTCTGTGATGTCATCAGTGTGATGTCATCATTGTGATGTCATCAGTGTGATGTCATCAGTGTGATGTCATCAGTGTGCGACACAGAGACAGTTTAAACCATGGTTGGACTAAATTAAGGTGTTTTATGGTCTTATTGTGTGTCAGATCATGTTGTGTCATTTATGTGGAGTTTGGCTCTTGTTTACAGTCTGGTTGCTATGGAAACAGCTGTGGAATCACCTCTACCTGCGTCATATTTGTGCTCATCTCCAACCAGGAAGTACAATTATAAACTTTACACAAACGGTTCGAACTGGGGGCAAAATATTTAGTCGAATATAAGTGCGTTTTAGTGAAATGTGAAGTTTAAGTTGTCGTTTGGACTTTAATGTGGAAGTGCTTTGTAAACTAGTCATCTAGACCCTGAAATTGAGACGTTTCAAACTGACATTTGGAAGTAATTTTCAATCTGAAGGCACTGATCTGAGAAGGTGGAACTCCTGCTGCACCGAGCTGGATTCACGCTTCTCAGGTCGGTGCCTTCAGATTGAAAATGATGCATGAAAAACAGTGGAAACGTCTCGATTTCAAAAACTTTGTCACGATAACTACCTTTCAAACTGAATCATGATCATCTGCTCGACTTGGGACTAAATTTACAGCAGCATAAAAAGTGTGTATCTTTTTTTCCACTATTTTTAATTATTGAACGATTTCAAGTTGTGATAAATCAGACAGGGCTTTCCAAACACCTTTTCATTTCACTTCTTTGCCTTTTTACTATCCGTGTGAGACGCAAATGTCAGCAAAGCCTTCTAACTCTCTGTTTGTGATGAACGAGGGCTCTGGTCTTGTAGTTTGAGTCAACACGGATTACTTTTCATTCAGTTTGATGTATTTTTAGCACAAAGACATGACGAAAAGGATGATGACTGTGTAAAGTCATTGCTTCCACACACAAACATGGATCGTGACAGTGCTTCTTCCTCAGACAAACCGCGGTGCAAACCCGATATCGTCACGGTGATCTGTGGTCTGTGGTCCGGTGCGAAACCTGAACAACTTCCTGTCACATGATCCGGTCACGTGATCCACCTGAACCCAGCCGGCGTGAAAGATTTAACACTGACACGAGATACGAGTGGACACTGTGAGGATGTGTGCAGTCTGTGGACACTGTGAGGATGTGTGCGGTCTGTGGACACTGTGAGGATGTGTGCGGTCTGTGGACACTGTGAGGATGTGTGCGGTCTGTGGACACTGTGAGGATGTGTGCGGTCTGCGGACACTGTGAGGATGTGTGCGGTCTGTGGACACTGTGAGGATGTGTGCGGTCTGCGGACACCGTGAGGATGTGTGCGGTCTGTGGACACTGTGAGGATGTGTGCGGTCTGCGGACACTGTGAGGATGTGTGCGGTCGCTGTGAGGTTGTGTGCGGTCTGTGGACACCGTGAGGATGTGTGCGGTCTGCGGACACTGTGAGGATGTGTGCGGTCACTGTGAGGTTGTGTGCGGTCAGCGGACACCGTGAGGATGTGTGCGGTCTGTGGACACTGTGAGGATGTGTGCGGTCTGCGGACACTGTGAGGATGTGTGCGGTCTGCGGACACTGTGAGGATGTGTGCGGTCTGCGGACACCGTGAGGATGTGTGCGGTCTGCGGACACCGTGAGGATGTGTGCGGTCTGCGGACACCGTGAGGATGTGTGCGGTCTGCGGACACCGTGAGGATGTGTGCGGTCTGCGGAAACCGTGAGGATGTGTGCGGTCTGCGGACACCGTGAGGACGTGAGGATGTGTGCGGTCTGCGGACACCGTGAGGATGTGTGCGGTCTGGATGTGTGCGGTGTGCGGACACTGTGAGGATGTGTGCGGTCTGCGGAAACCGTGAGGATGTGTGCGGTCTGCGTCTGCGGACACCGTGAGGATGTGTGCGGTCACTGTGAGGTTGTGTGCGGTCTGTGGACACCGTGAGGATGTGTGCGGTCTGCGGACACCATGAGGATGTGTGCGGTCTGCGGACACCGTGAGGATGTGTGCGGTCTGCGGACACCGTGAGGATGTGTGCGGTCTGCGGACACCGTGAGGATGTGTGTGGTCTGCGGAAACCGTGAGGATGTGTGCGGTCTGCGTCTGCGGACACCGTGAGGATGTGTGCGGTCACTGTGAGGTTGTGTGCGGTCTGTGGACACCGTGAGGATGTGTGCGGTCTGCGGACACTGTGAGGATGTGTGCGGTCACTGTGAGGTTGTGTGCGGTCAGCGGACACCGTGAGGATGTGTGCGGTCTGTGGACACTGTGAGGATGTGTGCGGTCTGCGGACACTGTGAGGATGTGTGCGGTCTGCGGACACTGTGAGGATGTGTGCGGTCTGCGGACACTGTGAGGATGTGTGCGGACACCGTGAGGATGTGTGCGGTCTGCGGACACTGTGAGGATGTGTGCGGTCTGCGGACACTGTGAGGATGTGTGCGGTCACTGTGAGGTTGTGTGCGGTCTGCGGACACCGTGAGGATGTGTGCGGTCTGCGGACACTGTGAGGATGTGTGCGGTCTGCGGACACCGTGAGGATGTGTGCGGTCTGCGGACACCGTGAGGATGTGTGCGGTCTGCAGACACCGTGAGGATGTGTGCGGTCTGCGGACACTGTGAGGATGTGTGCGGTCTGCGGACACTGTGAGGATGTGTGCGGTCACTGTGAGGTTGTGTGCGGTCTGCGGACACCGTGAGGATGTGTGTGGTCACTGTGAGGTTGTGTGCGGTCTGCAGACACCGTGAGGATGTGTGCGGTCTGCGGACACTGTGAGGATGTGTGCGGTCTGCGGACACCGTGAGGATGTGTGCGGTCTGCGGACACCGTGAGGATGTGTGCGGTTTGCGGACACCGTGAGGATGTGTGCGGTCTGCGGACACCGTGAGGATGTGTGCGGTCTGCGGACACCGTGAGGATGTGTGCGGTCTGCGGACACCGTGAGGATGTGTGCGGTCTGCGGACACCATGAGGTTGTGTGCGGTCTGCGGACACCGTGAGGATGTGTGCGGTCTGCGGACACCGTGAGGATGTGTGTGGTCTGCGGAAACCGTTAGGATGTGTGCGGTCTGCGTCTGCGGACACCGTGAGGATGTGTGCGGTCACTGTGAGGTTGTGTGCGGTCTGTGGACACCGTGAGGATGTGTGCGGTCTGCGGACAATGTGAGGATGTGTGCGGTCACTGTGAGGTTGTGTGCGGTCTGCGGACACCATGAGGATGTGTGCGGTCTGCGGACACCGTGAGGATGTGTGCGGTCTGCGGACACCGTGAGGATGTGTGCGGTCTGCGGACACCGTGAGGATGTGTGCGGTCTGCGGACACCGTGAGGATGTGTGCGGTCTGCGGACACCGTGAGGATGTGTGTGGTCTGCGGAAACCGTGAGGATGTGTGCGGTCTGCGTCTGCGGACACCGTGAGGATGTGTGTGGTCACTGTGAGGTTGTGTGCGGTCTGTGGACACCGTGAGGATGTGTGCGGTCTGCGGACACTGTGAGGATGTGTGCGGTCTGCGGACACTGTGAGGATGTGTGCGGTCTGCGGACACTGTGAGGATGTGTGCGGTCTGCGGACACTGTGAGGATGTGTGCGGACACCGTGAGGATGTGTGCGGTCTGCGGACACTGTGAGGATGTGTGCGGTCTGCGGACACTGTGAGGATGTGTGCGGTCACTGTGAGGTTGTGTGCGGTCTGCGGACACCGTGAGGATGTGTGCGGTCTGCGGACACCGTGAGGATGTGTGCGGTCTGCGGACACCGTGAGGATGTGTGCGGTCTGCGGACACCGTGAGGATGTGTGCGGTCTGCAGACACCGTGAGGATGTGTGCGGTCTGCGGACACTGTGAGGATGTGTGCGGTCTGCGGACACTGTGAGGATGTGTGCGGTCACTGTGAGGTTGTGTGCGGTCTGCGGACACCGTGAGGATGTGTGCGGTCACTGTGAGGTTGTGTGCGGTCTGCGGACACCGTGAGGATGTGTGCGGTCTGCGGACACTGTGAGGATGTGTGCGGTCTGCGGACACCGTGAGGATGTGTGCGGTCTGCGGACACCGTGAGGATGTGTGCGGTCTGCAGACACCGTGAGGATGTGTGCGGTCTGCGGACACCGTGAGGATGTGTGCGGTCTGCGGACACCGTGAGGATGTGTGCGGTCTGCGGACACCGTGAGGATGTGTGCGGTCTGCGGACACCGTGAGGATGTGTGCGGTCTGCAGACACCGTGAGGATGTGTGCGGTCTGCGGACACCGTGAGGATGTGTGCGGTCTGCGGACACCGTGAGGATGTGTGCGGTCTGCGGAAACCGTGAGGATGTGTGCGGTCTGCGGACACCGTGAGGACGTGAGGATGTGTGCGGTCTGTGGACACCGTGAGAATGTGTGCGGTCTGGATGTGTGCGGTGTGCGGACACTGTGAGGATGTGTGCGGTCTGCGGAAACCGTGAGGATGTGTGCGGTCTGCGTCTGCGGACACCGTGAGGATGTGTGCGGTCACTGTGAGGTTGTGTGCGGTCTGTGGACACCGTGAGGATGTGTGCGGTCTGCGGACACCATGAGGATGTGTGCGGTCTGCGGACACCGTGAGGATGTGTGCGGTCTGCGGACACCGTGAGGATGTGTGCGGTCTGCGGACACCGTGAGGATGTGTGTGGTCTGCGGAAACCGTGAGGATGTGTGCGGTCTGCGTCTGCGGACACCGTGAGGATGTGTGCGGTCACTGTGAGGTTGTGTGCGGTCTGTGGACACCGTGAGGATGTGTGCGGTCTGCGGACACTGTGAGGATGTGTGCGGTCACTGTGAGGTTGTGTGCGGTCAGCGGACACCGTGAGGATGTGTGCGGTCTGTGGACACTGTGAGGATGTGTGCGGTCTGCGGACACTGTGAGGATGTGTGCGGTCTGCGGACACCGTGAGGATGTGTGCGGTCTGCAGACACCGTGAGGATGTGTGCGGTCTGCGGACACTGTGAGGATGTGTGCGGTCTGCGGACACTGTGAGGATGTGTGCGGTCACTGTGAGGTTGTGTGCGGTCTGCGGACACCGTGAGGATGTGTGCGGTCACTGTGAGGTTGTGTGCGGTCTGCAGACACCGTGAGGATGTGTGCGGTCTGCGGACACTGTGAGGATGTGTGCGGTCTGCGGACACCGTGAGGATGTGTGCGGTCTGCGGACACCGTGAGGATGTGTGCGGTCTGCGGACACCGTGAGGATGTGTGCGGTCTGCGGACACCGTGAGGATGTGTGCGGTCTGCGGACACCGTGAGGATGTGTGCGGTCTGCAGACACCGTGAGGATGTGTGCGGTCTGCGGACACCGTGAGGATGTGTGCGGTCTGCGGACACCATGAGGTTGTGTGCGGTCTGCGGACACCGTGAGGATGTGTGCGGTCTGCGGACACCGTGAGGATGTGTGCGGTCTGCGGACACCGTGAGGATGTGTGTGGTCTGCGGAAACCGTGAGGATGTGTGCGGTCTGCGTCTGCGGACACCGTGAGGATGTGTGCGGTCACTGTGAGGTTGTGTGCGGTCTGTCGACACCGTGAGGATGTGTGCGGTCTGCGGACAATGTGAGGATGTGTGCGGTCACTGTGAGGTTGTGTGCGGTCTGCGGACACCATGAGGATGTGTGCGGTCTGCGGACACCGTGAGGATGTGTGCGGTCTGCGGACACCGTGAGGATGTGTGCGGTCTGCGGACACCGTGAGGATGTGTGCGGTCTGCGGACACCGTGAGGATGTGTGCGGTCTGCGGACACCGTGAGGATGTGTGTGGTCTGCGGAAACCGTGAGGATGTGTGCGGTCTGCGTCTGCGGACACCGTGAGGATGTGTGTGGTCACTGTGAGGTTGTGTGCGGTCTGCGGACACTGTGAGGATGTGTGCGGTCTGCGGACACTGTGAGGATGTGTGCGGTCTGCGGACACTGTGAGGATGTGTGCGGACACCGTGAGGATGTGTGCGGTCTGCGGACACTGTGAGGATGTGTGCGGTCTGCGGACACTGTGAGGATGTGTGCGGTCACTGTGAGGTTGTGTGCGGTCTGCGGACACCGTGAGGATGTGTGCGGTCTGCGGACACCGTGAGGATGTGTGCGGTCTGCGGACACCGTGAGGATGTGTGCGGTCTGCGGACACCGTGAGGATGTGTGCGGTCTGCAGACACCGTGAGGATGTGTGCGGTCTGCGGACACTGTGAGGATGTGTGCGGTCTGCGGACACTGTGAGGATGTGTGCGGTCACTGTGAGGTTGTGTGCGGTCTGCGGACACCGTGAGGATGTGTGCGGTCACTGTGAGGTTGTGTGCGGTCTGCGGACACCGTGAGGATGTGTGCGGTCTGCGGACACTGTGATGATGTGTGCGGTCTGCGGACACCGTTAGGATGTGTGCGGTCTGCGGACACCGTGAGGATGTGTGCGGTCTGCGGACACCGTGAGGATGTGTGCGGTCTGCGGACACCGTGAGGATGTGTGCGGTCTGCGGACACCGTGAGGATGTGTGCGGTCTGCGGAAACCGTGAGGATGTGTGCGGTCTGCGGACACCGTGAGGACGTGAGGATGTGTGCGGTCTGCGGACACCGTGAGGATGTGTGCGGTCTGGATGTGTGCGGTGTGCGGACACTGTGAGGATGTGTGCGGTCTGCGGAAACCGTGAGGATGTGTGCGGTCTGCGTCTGCGGACACCGTGAGGATGTGTGCGGTCACTGTGAGGTTGTGTGCGGTCTGTGGACACCGTGAGGATGTGTGCGGTCTGCGGACACCATGAGGATGTTTGCGGTCTGCGGACACCGTGAGGATGTGTGCGGTCTGCGGACACCGTGAGGATGTGTGCGGTCTGCGGACACCGTGAGGATGTGTGTGGTCTGCGGAAACCGTGAGGATGTGTGCGGTCTGCGTCTGCGGACACCGTGAGGATGTGTGCGGTCACTGTGAGGTTGTGTGCGGTCTGTGGACACCGTGAGGATGTGTGCGGTCTGCGGACACTGTGAGGATGTGTGCGGTCACTGTGAGGTTGTGTGCGGTCAGCGGACACCGTGAGGATGTGTGCGGTCTGTGGACACTGTGAGGATGTGTGCGGTCTGCGGACACTGTGAGGATGTGTGCGGTCTGCGGACACTGTGAGGATGTGTGCGGACACCGTGAGGATGTGTGCGGTCTGCGGACACTGTGAGGATGTGTGCGGTCTGCGGACACTGTGAGGATGTGTGCGGTCACTGTGAGGTTGTGTGCGGTCTGCGGACACCGTGAGGATGTGTGCGGTCTGCGGACACCGTGAGGATGTGTGCGGTCTGCGGACACCGTGAGGATGTGTGCGGTCTGCGGACACCGTGAGGATGTGTGCGGTCTGCAGACACCGTGAGGATGTGTGCGGTCTGCGGACACTGTGAGGATGTGTGCGGTCTGCGGACACTGTGAGGATGTGTGCGGTCACTGTGAGGTTGTGTGCGGTCTGCGGACACCGTGAGGATGTGTGCGGTCACTGTGAGGTTGTGTGCGGTCTGCGGACACCGTGAGGATGTGTGCGGTCTGCGGACACTGTGATGATGTGTGCGGTCTGCGGACACCGTTAGGATGTGTGCGGTCTGCGGACACCGTGAGGATGTGTGCGGTCTGCGGACACCGTGAGGATGTGTGCGGTCTGCGGACACCGTGAGGATGTGTGCGGTCTGCGGACACCGTGAGGATGTGTGCGGTCTGCGGACACCGTGAGGATGTGTGCGGTCTGCGGAAACCGTGAGGATGTGTGCGGTCTGCGGACACCGTGAGGACGTGAGGATGTGTGCGGTCTGCGGACACCGTGAGGATGTGTGCGGTCTGGATGTGTGCGGTGTGCGGACACTGTGAGGATGTGTGCGGTCTGCGGAAACCGTGAGGATGTGTGCGGTCTGCGTCTGCGGACACCGTGAGGATGTGTGCGGTCACTGTGAGGTTGTGTGCGGTCTGTGGACACCGTGAGGATGTGTGCGGTCTGCGGACACCATGAGGATGTGTGCGGTCTGCGGACACCGTGAGGATGTGTGCGGTCTGCGGACACCGTGAGGATGTGTGCGGTCTGCGGACACCGTGAGGATGTGTGTGGTCTGCGGAAACCGTGAGGATGTGTGCGGTCTGCGTCTGCGGACACCGTGAGGATGTGTGCGGTCACTGTGAGGTTGTGTGCGGTCTGTGGACACCGTGAGGATGTGTGCGGTCTGCGGACACTGTGAGGATGTGTGCGGTCACTGTGAGGTTGTGTGCGGTCAGCGGACACCGTGAGGATGTGTGCGGTCTGTGGACACTGTGAGGATGTGTGCGGTCTGCGGACACTGTGAGGATGTGTGCGGTCTGCGGACACTGTGAGGATGTGTGCGGTCTGCGGACACTGTGAGGATGTGTGCGGACACCGTGAGGATGTGTGCGGTCTGCGGACACTGTGAGGATGTGTGCGGTCTGCGGACACTGTGAGGATGTGTGCGGTCACTGTGAGGTTGTGTGCGGTCTGCGGACACCGTGAGGATGTGTGCGGTCTGCGGACACTGTGAGGATGTGTGCGGTCTGCGGACACCGTGAGGATGTGTGCGGTCTGCGGACACCGTGAGGATGTGTGCGGTCTGCAGACACCGTGAGGATGTGTGCGGTCTGCGGACACTGTGAGGATGTGTGCGGTCTGCGGACACTGTGAGGATGTGTGCGGTCACTGTGAGGTTGTGTGCGGTCTGCGGACACCGTGAGGATGTGTGCGGTCACTGTGAGGTTGTGTGCGGTCTGCAGACACCGTGAGGATGTGTGCGGTCTGCGGACACCGTGAGGATGTGTGCGGTCTGCGGACACCGTGAGGATGTGTGCGGTCTGCGGACACCGTGAGGATGTGTGCGGTCTGCGGACACCGTGAGGATGTGTGCGGTCTGCGGACACCATGAGGTTGTGTGCGGTCTGCGGACACCGTGAGGATGTGTGCGGTCTGCGGACACCGTGAGGATGTGTGTGGTCTGCGGAAACCGTGAGGATGTGTGCGGTCTGCGTCTGCGGACACCGTGAGGATGTGTGCGGTCACTGTGAGGTTGTGTGCGGTCTGTGGACACCGTGAGGATGTGTGCGGTCTGCGGACAATGTGAGGATGTGTGCGGTCACTGTGAGGTTGTGTGCGGTCTGCGGACACCATGAGGATGTGTGCGGTCTGCGGACACCGTGAGGATGTGTGCGGTCTGCGGACACCATGAGGATGTGTGCGGTCTGCGGACACCGTGAGGATGTGTGCGGTCTGCGGACACTGTGAGGATGTGTGCGGTCTGCGGACACTGTGAGGATGTGTGCGGTCTGCGGACACCGTGAGGATGTGTGCGGTCTGCGGACACCGTGAGGATGTGTGCGGTCTGCGGACACCGTGAGGATGTGTGTGGTCTGCGGAATTCGTGAGGATGTGTGCGGTCTGCGTCTGCGGACACCGTGAGGATGTGTGCGGTCACTGTGAGGTTGTGTGCGGTCTGTGGACACCGTGAGGATGTGTGCGGTCTGCGGACACTGTGAGGATGTGTGCGGTCTGCGGACACTGTGAGGATGTGTGCGGTCTGCGGACACTGTGAGGATGTGTGCGGTCTGCGGACACTGTGAGGATGTGTGCGGACACCGTGAGGATGTGTGCGGTCTGCGGACACTGTGAGGATGTGTGCGGTCTGCGGACACTGTGAGGATGTGTGCGGTCACTGTGAGGTTGTGTGCGGTCTGCGGACACCGTGAGGATGTGTGCGGTCACTGTGAGGTTGTGTGCGGTCTGCGGACACTGTGAGGATGTGTGCGGTCTGCGGACACCGTGAGGATGTGTGCGGTCTGCGGACACCGTGAGGATGTGTGCGGTCTACAGGACACAGTGAGGTTGTGTGCGGTCTGCGGACACCGTGAGGATGTGTGCGGTCTACAGGACACAGTGAGGTTGTGTGCGGTCTGCGGACGCCGTGAGGATGTATGCGGTCTGCGGACACCGTGAGGATGTGTGCGGTGTGCGGACACTGTGAGGATGTGTGCGGTCTGCGGAAACCGTGAGGATGTGTGCGGTCTGCGTCTGCGGACACCGTGAGGATGTGTGCGGTCACTGTGAGGTTGTGTGCGGTCTGTGGACACCGTGAGGATGTGTGCGGTCTGCGGACACCATGAGGATGTGTGCGGTCTGCGGACACCGTGAGGATGTGTGCGGTCACTGTGAGGTTGTGTGCGGTCCGCGGACACCGTGAGGATGTGTGCGGTCACTGTGAGGTTGTGTGCGGTCTGCGGACACTGTGAGGATGTGTGCGGTCTGCGGACACTGTGAGGATGTGTGCGGTCTGCGGACACCGTGAGGATGTGTGCGGTCTGCGGACACCGTGAGGATGTGTGCGGTCTGCGGACACCGTGAGGATGTGTGCGGTCTGCGGACACCGTGAGGATGTGTGCGGTCTGCGGACACCGTGAGGATGTGTGCGGTCTGCAGACACCGTGAGGATGTGTGCGGTCTGCGGACACCGTGAGGATGTGTGCGGTCTGCGGACACCATGAGGTTGTGTGCGGTCTGCGGACACCGTGAGGATGTGTGCGGTCTGCGGACACCGTGAGGATGTGTGCGGTCTGCGGACACCGTGAGGATGTGTGTGGTCTGCGGAAACCGTGAGGATGTGTGCGGTCTGCGTCTGCGGACACCGTGAGGATGTGTGCGGTCACTGTGAGGTTGTGTGCGGTCTGTCGACACCGTGAGGATGTGTGCGGTCTGCGGACAATGTGAGGATGTGTGCGGTCACTGTGAGGTTGTGTGCGGTCTGCGGACACCATGAGGATGTGTGCGGTCTGCGGACACCGTGAGGATGTGTGCGGTCTGCGGACACCGTGAGGATGTGTGCGGTCTGCGGACACCGTGAGGATGTGTGCGGTCTGCGGACACCGTGAGGATGTGTGCGGTCTGCGGACACCGTGAGGATGTGTGTGGTCTGCGGAAACCGTGAGGATGTGTGCGGTCTGCGTCTGCGGACACCGTGAGGATGTGTGTGGTCACTGTGAGGTTGTGTGCGGTCTGCGGACACTGTGAGGATGTGTGCGGTCTGCGGACACTGTGAGGATGTGTGCGGTCTGCGGACACTGTGAGGATGTGTGCGGACACCGTGAGGATGTGTGCGGTCTGCGGACACTGTGAGGATGTGTGCGGTCTGCGGACACTGTGAGGATGTGTGCGGTCACTGTGAGGTTGTGTGCGGTCTGCGGACACCGTGAGGATGTGTGCGGTCTGCGGACACCGTGAGGATGTGTGCGGTCTGCGGACACCGTGAGGATGTGTGCGGTCTGCGGACACCGTGAGGATGTGTGCGGTCTGCAGACACCGTGAGGATGTGTGCGGTCTGCGGACACTGTGAGGATGTGTGCGGTCTGCGGACACTGTGAGGATGTGTGCGGTCACTGTGAGGTTGTGTGCGGTCTGCGGACACCGTGAGGATGTGTGCGGTCACTGTGAGGTTGTGTGCGGTCTGCGGACACCGTGAGGATGTGTGCGGTCTGCGGACACTGTGATGATGTGTGCGGTCTGCGGACACCGTTAGGATGTGTGCGGTCTGCGGACACCGTGAGGATGTGTGCGGTCTGCGGACACCGTGAGGATGTGTGCGGTCTGCGGACACCGTGAGGATGTGTGCGGTCTGCGGACACCGTGAGGATGTGTGCGGTCTGCGGAAACCGTGAGGATGTGTGCGGTCTGCGGACACCGTGAGGACGTGAGGATGTGTGCGGTCTGCGGACACCGTGAGGATGTGTGCGGTCTGGATGTGTGCGGTGTGCGGACACTGTGAGGATGTGTGCGGTCTGCGGAAACCGTGAGGATGTGTGCGGTCTGCGTCTGCGGACACCGTGAGGATGTGTGCGGTCACTGTGAGGTTGTGTGCGGTCTGTGGACACCGTGAGGATGTGTGCGGTCTGCGGACACCATGAGGATGTTTGCGGTCTGCGGACACCGTGAGGATGTGTGCGGTCTGCGGACACCGTGAGGATGTGTGCGGTCTGCGGACACCGTGAGGATGTGTGTGGTCTGCGGAAACCGTGAGGATGTGTGCGGTCTGCGTCTGCGGACACCGTGAGGATGTGTGCGGTCACTGTGAGGTTGTGTGCGGTCTGTGGACACCGTGAGGATGTGTGCGGTCTGCGGACACTGTGAGGATGTGTGCGGTCACTGTGAGGTTGTGTGCGGTCAGCGGACACCGTGAGGATGTGTGCGGTCTGTGGACACTGTGAGGATGTGTGCGGTCTGCGGACACTGTGAGGATGTGTGCGGTCTGCGGACACTGTGAGGATGTGTGCGGACACCGTGAGGATGTGTGCGGTCTGCGGACACTGTGAGGATGTGTGCGGTCTGCGGACACTGTGAGGATGTGTGCGGTCACTGTGAGGTTGTGTGCGGTCTGCGGACACCGTGAGGATGTGTGCGGTCTGCGGACACCGTGAGGATGTGTGCGGTCTGCGGACACCGTGAGGATGTGTGCGGTCTGCGGACACCGTGAGGATGTGTGCGGTCTGCAGACACCGTGAGGATGTGTGCGGTCTGCGGACACTGTGAGGATGTGTGCGGTCTGCGGACACTGTGAGGATGTGTGCGGTCACTGTGAGGTTGTGTGCGGTCTGCGGACACCGTGAGGATGTGTGCGGTCACTGTGAGGTTGTGTGCGGTCTGCGGACACCGTGAGGATGTGTGCGGTCTGCGGACACTGTGATGATGTGTGCGGTCTGCGGACACCGTTAGGATGTGTGCGGTCTGCGGACACCGTGAGGATGTGTGCGGTCTGCGGACACCGTGAGGATGTGTGCGGTCTGCGGACACCGTGAGGATGTGTGCGGTCTGCGGACACCGTGAGGATGTGTGCGGTCTGCGGACACCGTGAGGATGTGTGCGGTCTGCGGAAACCGTGAGGATGTGTGCGGTCTGCGGACACCGTGAGGACGTGAGGATGTGTGCGGTCTGCGGACACCGTGAGGATGTGTGCGGTCTGGATGTGTGCGGTGTGCGGACACTGTGAGGATGTGTGCGGTCTGCGGAAACCGTGAGGATGTGTGCGGTCTGCGTCTGCGGACACCGTGAGGATGTGTGCGGTCACTGTGAGGTTGTGTGCGGTCTGTGGACACCGTGAGGATGTGTGCGGTCTGCGGACACCATGAGGATGTGTGCGGTCTGCGGACACCGTGAGGATGTGTGCGGTCTGCGGACACCGTGAGGATGTGTGCGGTCTGCGGACACCGTGAGGATGTGTGTGGTCTGCGGAAACCGTGAGGATGTGTGCGGTCTGCGTCTGCGGACACCGTGAGGATGTGTGCGGTCACTGTGAGGTTGTGTGCGGTCTGTGGACACCGTGAGGATGTGTGCGGTCTGCGGACACTGTGAGGATGTGTGCGGTCACTGTGAGGTTGTGTGCGGTCAGCGGACACCGTGAGGATGTGTGCGGTCTGTGGACACTGTGAGGATGTGTGCGGTCTGCGGACACTGTGAGGATGTGTGCGATCTGCGGACACTGTGAGGATGTGTGCGGTCTGCGGACACTGTGAGGATGTGTGCGGACACCGTGAGGATGTGTGCGGTCTGCGGACACTGTGAGGATGTGTGCGGTCTGCGGACACTGTGAGGATGTGTGCGGTCACTGTGAGGTTGTGTGCGGTCTGCGGACACCGTGAGGATGTGTGCGGTCTGCGGACACTGTGAGGATGTGTGCGGTCTGCGGACACCGTGAGGATGTGTGCGGTCTGCGGACACCGTGAGGATGTGTGCGGTCTGCAGACACCGTGAGGATGTGTGCGGTCTGCGGACACTGTGAGGATGTGTGCGGTCTGCGGACACTGTGAGGATGTGTGCGGTCACTGTGAGGTTGTGTGCGGTCTGCGGACACCGTGAGGATGTGTGCGGTCACTGTGAGGTTGTGTGCGGTCTGCAGACACCGTGAGGATGTGTGCGGTCTGCGGACACCGTGAGGATGTGTGCGGTCTGCGGACACCGTGAGGATGTGTGCGGTCTGCGGACACCGTGAGGATGTGTGCGGTCTGCGGACACCGTGAGGATGTGTGCGGTCTGCGGACACCATGAGGTTGTGTGCGGTCTGCGGACACCGTGAGGATGTGTGCGGTCTGCGGACACCGTGAGGATGTGTGTGGTCTGCGGAAACCGTGAGGATGTGTGCGGTCTGCGTCTGCGGACACCGTGAGGATGTGTGCGGTCACTGTGAGGTTGTGTGCGGTCTGTGGACACCGTGAGGATGTGTGCGGTCTGCGGACAATGTGAGGATGTGTGCGGTCACTGTGAGGTTGTGTGCGGTCTGCGGACACCATGAGGATGTGTGCGGTCTGCGGACACCGTGAGGATGTGTGCGGTCTGCGGACACCATGAGGATGTGTGCGGTCTGCGGACACCGTGAGGATGTGTGCGGTCTGCGGACACTGTGAGGATGTGTGCGGTCTGCGGACACTGTGAGGATGTGTGCGGTCTGCGGACACCGTGAGGATGTGTGCGGTCTGCGGACACCGTGAGGATGTGTGCGGTCTGCGGACACCGTGAGGATGTGTGTGGTCTGCGGAATTCGTGAGGATGTGTGCGGTCTGCGTCTGCGGACACCGTGAGGATGTGTGCGGTCACTGTGAGGTTGTGTGCGGTCTGTGGACACCGTGAGGATGTGTGCGGTCTGCGGACACTGTGAGGATGTGTGCGGTCTGCGGACACTGTGAGGATGTGTGCGGTCTGCGGACACTGTGAGGATGTGTGCGGTCTGCGGACACTGTGAGGATGTGTGCGGACACCGTGAGGATGTGTGCGGTCTGCGGACACTGTGAGGATGTGTGCGGTCTGCGGACACTGTGAGGATGTGTGCGGTCACTGTGAGGTTGTGTGCGGTCTGCGGACACCGTGAGGATGTGTGCGGTCACTGTGAGGTTGTGTGCGGTCTGCGGACACTGTGAGGATGTGTGCGGTCTGCGGACACCGTGAGGATGTGTGCGGTCTGCGGACACCGTGAGGATGTGTGCGGTCTACAGGACACAGTGAGGTTGTGTGCGGTCTGCGGACACCGTGAGGATGTGTGCGGTCTACAGGACACAGTGAGGTTGTGTGCGGTCTGCGGACGCCGTGAGGATGTATGCGGTCTGCGGACACCGTGAGGATGTGTGCGGTGTGCGGACACTGTGAGGATGTGTGCGGTCTGCGGAAACCGTGAGGATGTGTGCGGTCTGCGTCTGCGGACACCGTGAGGATGTGTGCGGTCACTGTGAGGTTGTGTGCGGTCTGTGGACACCGTGAGGATGTGTGCGGTCTGCGGACACCATGAGGATGTGTGCGGTCTGCGGACACCGTGAGGATGTGTGCGGTCACTGTGAGGTTGTGTGCGGTCCGCGGACACCGTGAGGATGTGTGCGGTCACTGTGAGGTTGTGTGCGGTCTGCGGACACTGTGAGGATGTGTGCGGTCTGCGGACACCGTGAGGATGTGTGCGGTCTGCGGACACCGTGAGGATGTGTGCGGTCTACAGGACACCGTGAGGATGTGTGCGGTCTACAGGACACAGTGAGGTTGTGTGCGGTCTGCGGACGCCGTGAGGATGTATGCGGTCTGCGGACACCGTGAGGATGTGTGCGGTCTGCGGACACTGTGAGGATGTGTGCGGTCTGCGGACACCGTGAGGATGTGTGCGGTCTGCGGACACCGTGAGGATGTGTGCGGTCTGCGGACACTGTGAGGATGTGTGCGGTCTGCGGACACCGTGAGGATGTGTGCGGTCACTGTGAGGATGTGTGCGGTCTGCGGACACCGTGAGGATGTGTGCGGTCTGCGGACACCGTGAGGATGTGTGCGGTCTGCGGACACTGTGAGGATGTGTGCGGTCTGCGGACACCGTGAGGATGTGTGCGGTCTGCGGACACCGTGAGGATGTGTGCGGTCTGCGGAAACCGTGAGGATGTGTGCGGTCTGCGGACACCGTGAGGACGTGAGGATGTGTGCGGTCTGCGGACACCGTGAGGATGTGTGCGGTCTGCGGACACCGTGAGGACGTGAGGATGTGTGCGGTCTGGATGTGTGCGGTGTGCGGACACTGTGAGGATGTGTGCGGTCTGCGGAAACCGTGAGGATGTGTGCGGTCTGCGTCTGCGGACACCGTGAGGATGTGTGCGGTCACTGTGAGGTTGTGTGCGGTCTGTGGACACCGTGAGGATGTGTGCGGTCTGCGGACACCATGAGGATGTGTGCGGTCTGCGGACACCATGAGGATGTGTGCGGTCTGCGGACACCGTGAGGATGTGTGCGGTCTGTGGACACCGTGAGGATGTGTGCGGTCTGCGGACACCATGAGGATGTGTGCGGTCTGCGGACACCGTGAGGATGTGTGCGGTCTGCGGACACTGTGAGGATGTGTGCGGTCTGCGGACACTGTGAGGATGTGTGCGGTCTGCGGACACTGTGAGGATGTGTGCGGTCTGCGGACACTGTGAGGATGTGTGCGGTCTGCGGACACTGTGAGGATGTGTGCGGTCTGCGGACACTGTAAATGGTAATAGCGCTTTTCTACCCTCAAGGCACTAAAAGCGCTTTACATCAAGGAACCAGTCACACAAACACCAGATGTACAGATGCAGACACTGGGGGAAAGTCGGGTTAAGTGTCTTGCCCAAGGACACAAAGGCAGTATTCACATGAGTCAGCTGTGTGTGTGTGTGTGTGTGTGTGTTTGTGTGTGTGTGTGTGTGTGTGTTTGTGTGTGTGTGTGTGTGCGGTGTGTGTGTGTGTGCGGTGTGTGTGTGTGTGTGTGTGTTTGTGTGTGTGTGTGTGTGCGGTGTGTGTGTGTGTGCGGTGTGTGTGTGTGTGTGTGTGTGTGTGTGTGCGGTGTGTGTGTGTGTGTGTGTGTGTGTGTGTGTGTGCGGTGTGTGTGTGTGTGTGTGTGTGCGGTGTGTGTGTGTGTGCGGTGTGTGTGTGTGTGTGTGTGTGTGTGTGTGTGTGCGGTGTGTGTGTGTGTGTGTGTGTGTGTGTGTGTGTGTGTGCGGTGTGTGTGTGTGTGCGGTGTGTGTGTGTGTGTGCGGTGTGTGTGTGTGTGTGTGTGCGGTGTGTGTGTGTGTGCGGTGTGTGTGTGTGTGTGCGGTGTGTGTGTGTGTGTGTGTGCGGTGTGTGTGTGTGTGCGGTGTGTGTGTGTGTGTGCGGTGTGTGTGTGTGTGTGTGTGTGCGGTGTGTGTGTGTGTGCGGTGTGTGTGTGTGTGTGCGGTGTGTGTGTGTGTGTGTGTGTGTGTGCGGTGTGTGTGTGTGTGCGGTGTGTGTGTGTGTGTGCGGTGTGTGTGTGTGTGTGTGTGTGTGTGTGTGTGTGTGTGTGTGTGTGTGTGTGTGTGTGTGTGTGTGCGGTGTGTGTGTGTGTGCGGTGTGTGTGTGCGGTGTGTGTGTGTGTGGTGTGTGTGTGTGTGCGGTGTGTGTGTGTGCGGTGTGTGTGTGTGTGGTGTAAACACTGTGATGCAGGTGTGATCTTCGTGTTCTCAGAAGGATGGTCGGGAGGCGGAGACGTTTCAGAGAAAGTCGGGTTCAAGAGTCGTGGATGTAAACAGGAGCCGATCGTCGTCCAATCAGAGCTTGGGATGGGACGAGGGAGCCACGTCAAAGCGAAGATGACCATATATGGACCTCACCTGCTTCAGACCGTCCTGCGTCAGACTGTCCCGCGTCAGACCGTCCTGCGTCAGACTGTCCCGCGTCAGACTGTCCCGCGTCAGACTGTCCCGCGCTTTACCGCGAGATGATTGGACACGGCAAAAAGCAGATTAATACAAAAGAACCAAACGCTGACTTGATGTGGTGACAAACCGCTGTGTTTCCACTGATGCTAACTTAACCTAGCAAAACAAAGCTAGCGATGCACATTAGCATTAGCTGTCTCCTGTCTACGAAGACCGGCCCTGGCGTTAAGACCCGACATGTTATATTTCCAGGGCACAATCGAGCCAAGCGCTTCAGAAAGAGGTTAAAACACGGCGTAGAGGCTTTGCAGACGTGAAATCAACGCAGAAAAAGCAGAAAACGCTAACGAGCTAGCAGAAGTTGTGTCCCGTTAGCTCCAGCTCCCGCTGCAGACTCACAAACTCAGAAACGTCTTTTGACCACAGCAAAAATAGATAAATCAATACAAATAAAGAAATGTTTATGTTGAAGGGACCAGATCTTTTTGCTGAGATCGGCCTCGTGGAGAAAGAGAACGATTCAAGAACAATTCAGCTTTTATTCAGGAGAAAACACAAGAAAACAACATGACTTAACGACACAGTATTAGTAGTAGCCACGGCCCCGACCCACTGTTCATCACTTTATTCATTTATCAGCCTTTATTTAACCGTTTAAGAACACATCGACGTCTTTTTGAAGGGCAAAGTGAAGAACAGCACATGTTAAAATATCACACATTTAAACCACATTTGAGAAAAGAAAAGGAAATCTACAACTTTAAAATCAAAGGAAAACTCCTGATTGACACCGTTTCACACAGTCTCAACGCCGACTGAATGATCTACTTATTTATTGATTGACTCAGTTACTCTCTTATTTATGTTTGTTTTTCAGTCGAATCTATTGCTGGGAATCCCAATCCCATAATAACCACACGGCAACAAACTAAGATCGACATAAACACACTTTCTGTTTATGAAATATGCTTCGTTTCATCATCGAAACCGGCCTGAACACAGTGTTGTTGCTGCGTTCACTTAAACGGAGCTCATTGTGGGACATGTTGTGGGACATGTTGTGGGACATGTTGTGGGACATGTTCTGGACAGGAAAAGGAGCTCCAACATGATCAAAGTTCTGATAATGAGCGACTGAGTTACCGTGGCGACGTCAAACGAAACATGAAATCCAGCTTCTTAAAGGAAGTTCTCATTTGGGACTCAAAGTCACAGCAGAGAAAGACAAAGACAAAGATGAAGACGCTCGGAGAGAGAGGATTTACAGACAGTAGTTTTAGACGAGAGCGGCGTCCAGAGTCCAGAAACTGAACTGACCACGCGACTGGACTCTGTGCGTTTGTGCTTTTGGGTTAAATGTGTGGAGTGTCAGTGATGAGTGAAGCTGTTGCCATGGAAACAGAGACAACACAAACAGGAGGGAACGAGAGGCTGAATCAGATCTGTCACCGCAGAGTCACAAGCACCTGGAGAACACCATGTGGACCTGAACCTGGACCTGGATCTGGGACACGAGGGAGACCGGGACATGGAGAGACCGGGACATGAGGGAGACCGGGACATGAGGGAGACCGGGACATGAGGGAGACCGGGACATGGAGAGACCGGGACACGAGGGAGACCGGGACATGAGGGAGACCGGGACATGAGGGGGACCGGGACATGTAGAGACCGGGACACGAGGGAGACCGGGACATGAGGGGGACCGGGACATGGAGAGACCGGGACACGAGGGAGACCGGGACATGAGGGAGACCGGGACATGAGGGAGACCGGGACATGAGGGAGACTGGGACATGGAGAGACCGGGACACGAGGGAGACCGGGACATGAGGGGGACCGGGACATGGAGAGACCGGGACACGAGGGAGACCGGGACATGAGGGAGACCGGGACATGAGGGAGACTGGGACATGAGGGAGACTGGGACATGGAGAGACCGGGACACGAGGGAGACCGGGACATGGAGAGACCGGGACATGAGGGAGACCGGGACATGGAGAGACCGGGACACGAGGGAGACCGGGACATGAGGGAGACCGGGACATGAGGGAGACCGGGACATGTAGAGACCGGGACACGAGGGAGACCGGGACATGAGGGGGACCGGGACATGGAGAGACCGGGACACGAGGGAGACCGGGACATGAGGGAGACCGGGACATGAGGGAGACCGGGACATGAGGGAGACCGGGACATGGAGAGACCGGGACACGAGGGAGACCGGGACATGAGGGAGACCGGGACATGAGGGGGACCGGGACATGTAGAGACCGGGACACGAGGGAGACCGGGACATGAGGGGGACCGGGACATGGAGAGACCGGGACACGAGGGAGACCGGGACATGAGGGAGACCGGGACATGAGGGAGACCGGGACATGAGGGAGACTGGGACATGGAGAGACCGGGACACGAGGGAGACCGGGACATGAGGGGGACCGGGACATGGAGAGACCGGGACACGAGGGAGACCGGGACATGGAGAGACCGGGACATGAGGGAGACTGGGACATGGAGAGACCGGGACACGAGGGAGACCGGGACATGAGGGAGACCGGGACATGAGGGGGACCGGGACATGAGGGGGACCGGGACATGGAGAGACCGGGACACGAGGGAGACCGGGACATGGAGAGACCGGGACACGAGGGAGACCGGGACATGAAGGAGACCGGGACATGAGGGAGACCGGGACATGGAGAGACTGGGACACGAGGGAGACCGGGACATGGAGAGACCGGGACATGAGGGAGACCGGGACATGGAGAGACCGGGACATGAGGGAGACCGGGACATGAGGGAGACTGGGACATGGAGAGACCGGGACACGAGGGAGACCGGGACTTGAGGGAGACCGGGACATGAGGGGGACCGGGACATGGAGAGACCGGGACACGAGGGAGACCGGGACATGGAGAGACCGGGACACAAGGGAGACCGGGACCTGAGGGAGACCGGGACATGAGGGAGACTGGGACATGGAGAGACCGGGACACGAGGGAGACCGGGACATGAGGGAGACCGGG
Source organism: Eucyclogobius newberryi (assembly GCF_026437365.1). NCBI lineage: Eukaryota > Metazoa > Chordata > Actinopteri > Gobiiformes > Gobiidae > Eucyclogobius > Eucyclogobius newberryi. Next base: position 48,602,927 of record NW_027315834.1, read on the forward strand.
ACATGAGGGGGACCGGGACATGGAGAGACCGGGACACGAGGGAGACCGGGACATGGAGAGACCGGGACATGGAGAGACCGGGACATGAGGGAGACTGGGACATGAGGGAGACCGGGACATGGAGAGACCAGGACACAAGGGAGACCGGGACATGAGGGAGACCGGGACATGAGGGAGACCGGGACATGAGGGGGACCGGGACATGAGGGGGACCGGGACATGGAGAGACCGGGACACGAGGGAGACCGGGACATGGAGAGACCGGGACATGGAGAGACCGGGACATGAGGGAGACCGGGACATGAGGGGGACCGGGACACGGGGGAGACTAAAATCTGCCTCGTTCTGTGTGATAGTGAGTTCTTCATGAGGACATTAGAAGACGCTTTTAAAAATCTAAAAGAGAAAGTTTTGTGTTTTTCCTGCTCCTGTGGATTTGTTTGTATCAGATGCCCTGCCCACCATATTTCATGTTCATGTTCTATTCATAGAACTCATAATATTATTCTCTCTCAGTCTCTTCACCCGGCGCCACAAACCGGCCCCGCCCTCAAACCGGCCCCGCCCTCAAACCGGCCCCGCCCTCAAACCGGCCCCGCCCTCAGGTTTATATTATCTGCTCTTTTCAAACAACGTTATTTATGTCCATCGACAGAGTTCTATTCTCAGCTGAGACAGACATGAAATAGGACAACAACCCCCCGGGGCCCTTATGACACCCCCCGGGGCCCTTATGACACCCCCCGGGGCCCTTATGACACCCCCCGGGGCCCTTTAAATATAGTTCTTTATTCTGGGCCAGGCCACAGACGGGCGCCGACTCTCACCCTAAATAAATCCTGTCACCGGGACCAGCACAACGACGGCTCCTGCGGCGTCGCTAATGCTAATGCTAATGCTACAAACGTGCACATGTGACTCTGTTTATAAAAAGAGGAGCTAATCTGGACGGTCACTGGGCACATCGGGTTTCCTTCCCGACGTTTATCTCACCGAGAAGCGTCACGGCGTCTGCTCGTCACAAAAGGAAGGATCAGGGCGAAACTGGTGATCGTGATCTAAAAACAACGACGAAACAAGGCTAACCGCTAGCGTTAGCATCAGATAAAGGAGTGACAGACAGACGAGTTCAGAGACGAGTCATGAGGGACATTTCACTGTCGTTTTTATGAAGCCTTTTCTTCATAAATGACATAAATAACAATTAAATACACTTTGTGTAACACTTCTTGACTCATTGAGCTGTTCTTGCTTTGCCTGGAAAGTTCCACAATAGGGCATTAAGTGAATGTGTCAAGTGCAGTGGACAGATTTCCCTGTGAAGACAATAAAGAAACAAAAAACAATGGATAAGATACTGGCTGTATGATTCATTGTGATAAGCCACGTTTCGACTGGCCCCGACGGACCAGTTCATCTTTTAATGACCAAAAGCATTTACACCTTAACTTAACCCGTGTTTATTCATAAATCACATCTAAATCCTCCTGAATCACACTTTTAATCCTGAGGTCGATCTGAGCGACAAAAAGACGTTTAGTCATTCCAGTTTGTGTGTGTGAGGGGCGTGGCTAGAAACTCTCAGGGGCCACTTTGAGAGCTAGAAACTCTCAGGGGCCACTTTGAGAGCTAGAAACTCTCAGGGGCCACTTTGAGCGCTAGAAACTCTCAGGGGCCAATTTGGGAGCTATAAACTCTCTGGGGCCACTTTGAGAGGTAGAAACTCTCAGGGGCCAATTTGGGAGCTAGAATCTCTCAGGAGCCACTTTGAGAGCTAGAAACTCTCAGGGGCCAATTTGGGAGCTAGAACCTCTCAGGGGCCAGACGCTTCTCTAAAACAGAGACACTTTAAATCAGGAATACTTGTTTTCCATGTACACGATGTAAAAGTCCTGTTGCATGTTGTGGGTTCCATTCCCAGCGTGGCCCCGACACTCTCTGTGCTGCGTGCACATGTGCCATAACATACACCACCTGCAGCAGTATCAGACGCACATGTGCCATAACATACACCACCTGCAGCAGTATCAGACGCACATGTGCCATAACATACACCACCTGCAGCAGTATCAGACGCACATGTGCCATAACATACACCACCTGCAGCAGTATCAGACGCACATGTGCCATAACATACACCACCTGCAGCAGTATCAGACGCACATGTGCCATAACATACACCACCTGCAGCAGTATCAGACGCACATGTGCCATAACATACACCACCTGCAGCAGTATCAGACGCACATGTGCCATAACATACACCACCTGCAGCAGTATCAGACGCACATGTGCCATAACATACACCACCTGCAGCAGTATCAGACGCACATGTGCCATAACATACACCACCTGCAGCAGTATCAGACGCACATGTGCCATAACATACACCACCTGCAGCAGTATCAGACGCACATGTGCCATAACATACACCACCTGCAGCAGTATCAGACGCACATGTGCCATAACATACACCACCTGCAGCAGTATCAGACGCACATGTGCCATAACATACACCACCTGCAGCAGTATCAGACGCACATGTGCCATAACATACACCACCTGCAGCAGTATCAGACGCACATGTGCCATAACATACACCACCTGCAGCAGTATCAGACGCACATGTGCCATAACATACACCACCTGCAGCAGTATCAGACGCACATGTGCCATAACATACACCACCTGCAGCAGTATCAGACGCACATGTGCCATAACATACACCACCTGCAGCAGTATCAGACGCACATGTGCCATAACATACACCACCTGCAGCAGTATCAGACGCACATGTGCCATAACATACACCACCTGCAGCAGTATCAGACGCACATGTGCCATAACATACACCACCTGCAGCAGTATCAGACGCACATGTGCCATAACATACACCACCTGCAGCACCAGTGTTATGTGTACATTCGATCTAATGGAAAGCGTCATATAATGAAACTGTTACAAAGCCAAAGTGAGACTTTTAATGCTGGTCTGGATTCTAACAACAACCAACAGACACGGGCTGTAATTGTGCCATTTGCAAAGGTGCGCTTCACGTTGACCTTTAGGCGTGTGAGTCTGCTTCACGTTGACCTTTAGGCGTGTGAGTCTGCTTCACGTTGACCTTTAGGCGGGTGAGTCTGCTTCACGTTGACCTTTAGGCGTGTAAGTCTGCTTCACGTTGACCTTTAGGCGTGTGAGTCTGCTTCACGTTGACCTTTAGGCGTGTAAGTCTGCTTCACGTTGACCTTTAGGCAGGTGAGTCTGCTTCACGTTGACCTTTAGGCGTGTGAGTCTGCTTCACGTTGACCTTTAGGCGTGTGAGTCTGCTTCACGCTTCACGTTGACCTTTAGGCGGGTGAGTCTGCTTCACGTTGACCTTTAAGCAGGTGAGTCTGCTTCACGTTGACCTTTAGGCGTGTGAGTCTGCTTCACGTTGACCTTTAGGCGTGTAAGTCTGCTTCACGTTGACCTTTAAGCAGGGGAGTCTGCTTCACGTTGACCTTTAGGCGGGTGAGTCTGCTTCACGTTGACCTTTAGGCGTGTGAGTCTGCTTCACGTTGACCTTTAGGCGTGTGAGTCTGCTTCACGTTGACCTTTAGGCGTGTGAGTCTGCTTCACGTTGACCTTTAGGCGGGTGAGTCTGCTTCACGTTGACCTTTAAGCAGGTGAGTCTGCTTCACGTTGACCTTTAGGCGGGTGAGTCTGCTTCACGTTGACCTTTAGGCGTGTGAGTCTGCTTCACGTTGACCTTTAGGCGTGTGAGTCTGCTTCACGTTGACCTTTAGGCGGGTGAGTCTGCTTCACGTTGATCTTTAAGCAGGTGAGTCTGCTTCACGTTGACCTTTAGGCGTGTGAGTCTGCTTCACGTTGACCTTTAGGCGTGTAAGTCTGCTTCACGTTGACCTTTAGGCAGGTGAGTCTGCTTCACGTTGACCTTTAGGCGTGTGAGTCTGCTTCACGTTGACCTTTAGGAATGTGAGTCTGCTTCACGTTGACCTTTAGGCGTGTGAGTCTGCTTCACGTTGACCTTTAGGCGGGTGAGTCTGCTTCACGTTGACCTTTAGGCATGTGAGTCTGCTTCACGTTGACCTTTAGGCGGGTGAGTCTGAGTTTCCACTGTTTATCAGACGATTGTAGGTGCAGTAACTGACTTTTCTCTTGTGGATGATTCAGTGAACAATAAGATGAAAAGGTGAACCCTGAGCCTGTCGGTCCTGTCTGTCCCCGCTCACCACAGCCCTGCTCTGATTGGCTGATTCCTTTAGGCGTGTAAGTCTGCTTCACGTTGACCTTTAGGCGTGTGAGTCTGCTTCACGTTGACCTTTAGGCGTGTGAGTCTGCTTCACGTTGACCTTTAGGCGTGTAAGTCTGCTTCACGTTGACCTTTAGGCAGGTGAGTCTGCTTCACGTTGACCTTTAGGTGTGTGAGTCTGCTTCACGTTGACCTTTAGGCGTGTGAGTCTGCTTCACGCTTCACGTTGACCTTTAGGCGGGTGAGTCTGCTTCACGTTGACCTTTAAGCAGGTGAGTCTGCTTCACGTTGACCTTTAGGCGTGTGAGTCTGCTTCACGTTGACCTTTAGGCGTGTAAGTCTGCTTCACGTTGACCTTTAAGCAGGTGAGTCTGCTTCACGTTGACCTTTAGGCGGGTGAGTCTGCTTCACGTTGACCTTTAGGCGTGTGAGTCTGCTTCACGTTGACCTTTAGGCGTGTGAGTCTGCTTCACGTTGACCTTTAGGCGGGTGAGTCTGCTTCACGTTGACCTTTAAGCAGGTGAGTCTGCTTCACGTTGACCTTTAGGCGGGTGAGTCTGCTTCACGTTGACCTTTAGGCGTGTGAGTCTGCTTCACGTTGACCTTTAGGCGTGTGAGTCTGCTTCACGTTGACCTTTAGGCGGGTGAGTCTGCTTCACGTTGATCTTTAAGCAGGTGAGTCTGCTTCACGTTGACCTTTAGGCGTGTGAGTCTGCTTCACGTTGACCTTTAGGCGTGTAAGTCTGCTTCACGTTGACCTTTAGGCAGGTGAGTCTGCTTCACGTTGACCTTTAGGCGTGTGAGTCTGCTTCACGTTGACCTTTAGGCGTGTGAGTCTGCTTCACGTTGACCTTTAGGCGTGTGAGTCTGCTTCACGTTGACCTTTAGGCGTGTGAGTCTGCTTCACGTTGACCTTTAAGCAGGTGAGTCTGCTTCACGTTGACCTTTAGGCGTGTGAGTCTGCTTCACGTTGACCTTTAAGCAGGTGAGTCTGCTTCACGTTGACCTTTAGGCGGGTGAGTCTGCTTCACGTTGACCTTTAGGCGTGTGAGTCTGCTTCACGTTGACCTTTAGGCGTGTGAGTCTGCTTCACGTTGACCTTTAGGCGGGTGAGTCTGCTTCACGTTGACCTTTAGGCGTGTGAGTGTGCTTCACGTTGACCTTTAAGCAGGTGAGTCTGCTTCACGTTGACCTTTAGGCGGGTGAGTCTGCTTCACGTTGACCTTTAGGCGTGTGAGTCTGCTTCACGTTGACCTTTAGGCGTGTGAGTCTGCTTCACGTTGACCTTTAGGCGTGTGAGTCTGCTTCACGTTGACCTTTAGGCTGGTGAGTCTGCTTCACGTTGACCTTTAAGCAGGTGAGTCTGCTTCACGTTGACCTTTAGGCGGGTGAGTCTGCTTCACGTTGACCTTTAGGCGTGTGAGTCTGCTTCACGTTGACCTTTAGGCGTGTGAGTCTGCTTCACGTTGACCTTTAGGCGGGTGAGTCTGCTTCACGTTGACCTTTAAGCAGGTGAGTCTGCTTCACGTTGACCTTTAGGCGGGTGAGTCTGCTTCACGTTGACCTTTAGGCGTGTGAGTCTGCTTCACGCTTCACGTTGACCTTTAGGCGGGTGAGTCTGCTTCACGTTGACCTTTAAGCAGGTGAGTCTGCTTCACGTTGACCTTTAGGCGTGTGAGTCTGCTTCACGTTGACCTTTAGGCGTGTAAGTCTGCTTCACGTTGACCTTTAAGCAGGTGAGTCTGCTTCACGTTGACCTTTAGGCGGGTGAGTCTGCTTCACGTTGACCTTTAGGCGTGTGAGTCTGCTTCACGTTGACCTTTAGGCGTGTGAGTCTGCTTCACGTTGACCTTTAGGCGTGTGAGTCTGCTTCACGTTGACCTTTAGGCGGGTGAGTCTGCTTCACGTTGACCTTTAAGCAGGTGAGTCTGCTTCACGTTGACCTTTAGGCGGGTGAGTCTGCTTCACGTTGACCTTTAGGCGGGTGAGTCTGCTTCACGTTGACCTTTAGGCATGTGAGTCTGCTTCACGTTGACCTTTAGGCGGGTGAGTCTGCTTCACGTTGACCTTTAGGCATGTGAGTCTGCTTCACGTTGACCTTTAGGCGGGTGAGTCTGCTTCACGTTGACCTTTAGGCATGTGAGTCTGCTTCACGTTGACCTTTAGGCGGGTGAGTCTGCTTCACGTTGACCTTTAGGCATGTGAGTCTGCTTCACGTTGACCTTTAGGCGGGTGAGTCTGCTTCACGTTGACCTTTAGGCATGTGAGTCTGCTTCACGTTGACCTTTAGGCATGTGAGTCTGCTTCACGTTGACCTTTAGGCGGGTGAGTCTGCTTCACGTTGACCTTTAGGCATGTGAGTCTGCTTCACGTTGACCTTTAGGCGGGTGAGTCTGAGTTTCCACTGTTTATCAGACGATTGTAGGTGCAGTAACTGACTTTTCTCTTGTGGATGATTCAGTGAACAATAAGATGAAAAGGTGAACCCTGAGCCTGTCGGTCCTGTCTGTCCCCGCTCACCACAGCCCTGCTCTGATTGGCTGATTCCAGAGCCAATCACGGAAAAGGCCGATAGAACCACTGTATATATATATACATACATATATATTCATATGTATGTATATGTATGTGTGTATATGTATGTATATATATGTATGTGTATATGTGTATATGTGTGTATTTGTATGTTTGTTTGTTTATGTATGTGTATGTGTATGTGTATAAATGCTCATGTTTGTTGCTATGACATAACTCATCTCTTCTGTAGGAGGAGCCAGTGTTGCAGGTGGAGTCTAAAGTCATCAGTGAGTCCAGGACACGCCTCGTTCCAGAGTCCTGGAGACGTACAGGTCCTGCATATGTTATTCATGTACATGTCATGCCTATTTCTAACCTTATTTTTACTTTACTTACTTATTTTTTAGGCCGTGGCTGCAGAGCCCCGGCGCGGTCAAATAGCCCAACAGTTTCAGGAGCCACGGCACGGCCATATAGCCTCATGGCTAACCCTAACCCTGACCCTAATCCTAACTTTAACCCTGACCCTAACTTTAACCCTAACGCTAACTTTAACCCTGACCCTAACTTTAACCCTAACCCTAACCCTGACCCTAATCCTAACTTTAACCCTGACCCTAACTTTAACCCTAACCCTAACTTTAACCCTGACCCTAACTTTAACCCTAACCCTAACCCTGACCCTAATCCTAACTTTAACCCTGACCCTAACTTTAACCCTAACCCTAACTTTAACCCTGACCCTAACTTTAACCCTGACCCTAACCCTAACTTTAACCCTGACCCTAATTTTAACCCTGACCCTAACCCTAACTTTAACCCTGACCCTAACCCTAACTTTAACCCTGACCCTAACCCTAACTTTAACCCTGACCCTAACCCTAACCCTAACCCTAACTTTAACCCTAACCCTAACCCTAATCCTGACCCTAACCCTAACTTTAACCTTGACCCTAACTTTAACCCTGACCCTAACCCTAACCCTGACCCTAACTTTAACCCTAATCCTGACCCTAACCCTAACTTTAACCCTGACCCCGACCCTAACTTTAACCCTGACCCTAACCCTAACTAACTCACTAACTTCTGAAACTCGTGCTGTTGTGTAATCGTGGGACACATTCTGAACATTCTGTCACTACATTTCTGAAGAGGTTCAACAAAAACGTTTCACCTGCAGTGACAGGGCCACGCCCGCCTGTGGGAACTAAACCAGGCTTTACCTCAGATCATCTACAGGGACACCCCACATGGGACACCTTTACAGTGTCCCATGTGGCCTGTGCGTCCCATGTGGCCTGTGGGTGGGTTTAATGAACTCGTTTTAGAGTTTTATTGCATCTGTTTTAAGTTTGTTTTAATTTATGATTTTAGCGCTTACTGCCATCTAGAGGACAAAAGCTGCATGTTCACTGTGGGCTGTTTCATCTAAAAGTCTCTAAACACTGAGCAGAGAGAAGGTGAAGGCCAGAACACCATGGCAACAGGAGCATCCACCCACTGCAGTCAGGCCTGGAGCACCTGGGGTCGTAGGGTGTGGTCAGGGGTCAGAGGGTGTGGTCAGGGGTTGGAGGGTGCGGTCAGGGTTCGGAGGGTGCGGTCAGGGGTCGTAGGGTGTGGTCAGGGGTCAGAGGGTGTGGTCAGGGGTTGGAGGGTGCGGTCAGGGTTCGGAGGGTGCGGTCAGGGATCGGAGGGTGCGGTCACAGGATCTCATCTCTGCTGTTTGCAGACGATGTTGTCCTGATGGCTCCATCAAACCCCGACCTGCAGCATGCACTGGGACGAGTGTGAAGCGTCTGGGATGAAGATCAGAACCTCCAAATCCGAGGTCATGGTTCTCAACCGGAAAAAGGTCCTGCCTTCTCCAGGTGGGTGGGGGGGTCCTTGTCCTCTCCAGGTGGGTGGGGGGTCCTTGTCCTCTCCAGGTGGGTGGGGGGTCCTTGTCCTCTCCAGGTGGGTGGGGGGTCCTTGTCCTCTCCAGGTGGGTGGGGGGTCCTTGTTCTCTCCAGGTGGGTGGGGAGTCCTTGTCCTCTCCAGGTGGGTGGGGGGTCCTTGTCCTCTCCAGGTGGGTGGGGAGTCCTTGTCCTTTCCAGGTGGGTGGGGAGTCCTTGTCCTCTCCAGCTGCGTGGGGGGTCCTTGTTCTCTCCAGGTGGGTGGAGAGTCCTTGTCCTCTCCAGGTGGGTGGGGGGTCCTTGTCCTCTCCAGGTGGGTGAGGGTCCTTGTCCTCTCCAGGTGGGTGGAGAGTCCTTGTCCTCTCCAGGTGGGTGGGGGGTCCTTGTCCTCTCCAGGTGGGTGGGGGGTCCTTGTCCTCTCCAGGTGGGTGGGGGGTCCTTGTCCTCTTCAGGTGGGTGGGGGGTCCTTGTCCCAAGTGGGGGAGTTGAAGTATCTTGGGGTCTTGTTCACGAGTGAGTGACGGATGGAGCGTGAGACTGACAGTTGGATCGGTGCAGCAGCTGCAGTGATGCTCTCGATTGACCTCAGTCTACGTTCTGACCTCACCTATGGTCATGATCTTTGGGTAATGACCCAAGGGACAAGATCCAGGCTACAATTTGGAGTATTAGTTTCCTCTTCAGGGGGGCTGGTCCCTTAGAGAGAGGGAGGAAAGCTAAGTCACACGGGAGGAGGTCGGAGTAGAGCCGCTGCTCCTCCAGCAGAGGTGGCTCTGGGGGTCCCTGCTCAGACTGCTGCCCCTGCCACCCGGCCCTGGACGAGCAGAATCACATGCAGGACCTAACCCACTGGGGAACTCCATTTAAATGACCACCTAATGATGTCACAAGGTGGAACTTTAAAGGCGTCGTGATGTTGGGAAGGAAACACATTCATGAGTAAATGAAACAGACTTCAGTTGTTTTATGTAGCGATAGTGACAGGATTCCTCTCCCACACTAAATACCAGCGTGTGGAGTCACTGCCCGACACCCATGGGTGCTCCCTCTGCCCCTCCCTCTGCCCCTCCCTCTGCTCTCTGTGGGTGTCATTGTTCTACAGCCTAAACCAAACATGAGCTCATATTGACCTGTCACGCCTGAACAACACCACATAATCCTGCCCTGGTCACATGACACGCTTATGGATTAGGTTTATGTTTATGAAGACTTTATTTGGTTAAGTTTAGGGTTAAATTTAGGGTTAAGATTAGGGTTAAGATTAGGGTTAAGATTAGGGTTAAAATATGGATTAGGGTTTAGGGTTAACCCCTAATCCTAAATTTAGGGTCAAGTTTAGGGTCAAGTTTAGGGTTAGGGTTATGTTTATGAAGAGTTTATTTGGTTTGTATTAGAAGCATTTGATCCTGAACTCTACAGGAAGTGAGTTTAGAATGTCAAGTGAACCCAGCCTATTGGCCGCAGGGGATGGATCACATGACTGATAAAGAACAGCCCCGCCCATGTAAAGGTGTGTATGACCAAAGGTGTGATGTCATCAATTACAAACGGGAAGTGAAATTATAAACCTTAACAATGTGCTATTCTGTGATTACATTTTTGTCATTTGTTGTATAATTTAACTGGGTTTTAATTCAGTGAGTCCGACCTGTAGGGGGCGCTTTAAACATGCACAGTCGACCTGTAGGGGGCACTTTAAACATGCACAGTCGGCCTGTAGGGGGCACTTTAAACATGCACATTCGGCCTGTAGGGGGCGCTTTAAACATGCACAGTCAGCCTGTAGGGGGCGCTTTAAACATGCACAATCGACCTGTAGGGGGCGCTTTAAACATGCACAGTCGGCCTGTAGGGGGCGCTCTAAACATGCACAGTCGACCTGTAGGGGGCGCTTTAAACATGCACAGTCGACCTGTAGGGGGCGCTTTAAACATGCACAGCCGACCTGTAGGGGGCACTTTAAACATGCACAGTCGACCTGTAGGGGGCGCTTTAAACATGCACAGTCGACCTGTAGGGGGCGCTTTAAACATGCACAGTCGACCTGTAGGGGGCGCTTTAAACATGCACAGCCGACCTGTAGGGGGCGCTTTAAACATGCACAGTCGACCTGTAGGGGGCACTTTAAACATGCACAGTCGACCTGTAGGGGGCGCTCTAAACATGCACAGTCGACCTGTAGGGGGCGCTTTAAACATGCACAGTCGACCTGTAGGGGGCGCTTTAAACATGCACAGTCGACCTGTAGGGGGCGCTTTAAACATGCACAGTCGACCTGTAGGGGGCGCTTTAAACATGCACAGTCGACCTGTAGGGGGCGCTTTAAACATGCACAGTCGACCTGTAGGGGGCGCTATAAACATGCACTGTCGACCTGTAGGGGGCGCTCTAAACATGCACAGTCGACCTGTAGGGGGCGCTTTAAACATGCACAGTCGACCTGTAGGGGGCGCTTTAAACATGCACAGTCGACCTGTAGGGGGCGCTTTAAACATGCACAGTCGACCTGTAGGGGGCGCTTTAAACATGCACAGTCGACCTGTAGGGGGCGCTTTAAACATGCACAGCCGACCTGTAGGGGGCGCTCTAAACATGCACAGCCGACCTGTAGGGGGCGCTTTAAACATGCACAGTCGACCTGTAGGGGGCGCTTTAAACATGCACAGTCGACCTGTAGGGGGCGCTTTAAACATGCACAGCCGACCTGTAGGGGGCGCTCTAAACATGCACAGCCGACCTGTAGGGGGCGCTCTAAACATGCACAGCCGACCTGTAGGGGGCGCTTTAAACATGCACAGTCGACCTGTAGGGGGCGCTTTAAACATGCACAGCCGACCTGTAGGGGGCGCTTTAAACATGCACAGTCGACCTGTAGGGGGCGCTTTAAACATGCACAGTCGACCTGTAGGGGGCGCTTTAAACATGCACAGTCGACCTGTAGGGGGCGCTCTAAACATGCACAGTCGACCTGTAGGGGGCGCTTTAAACATGCACAGTCGACCTGTAGGGGGCGCTTTAAACATGCACAGTCGACCTGTAGGGGGCGCTTTAAACATGCACAGTCGACCTGTAGGGGGCGCTTTAAACATGCACAGTCGACCTGTAGGGGGCGCTTTAAACATGCACAGTCGACCTGTAGGGGGCGCTTTAAACATGCACAGTCGACCTGTAGGGGGCGCTATAAACATGCACTGTCGACCTGTAGGGGGCGCTTTAAACATGCACAGTCGACCTGTAGGGGGCGCTATAAACATGCACTGTCGACCTGTAGGGGGCGCTTTAAACATTCACAGTCGACCTGTAGGGGGCGCTTTAAACATGCACAGTCGACCTGTAGGGGGCGCTTTAAACATGCACAGCCGACCTGTAGGGAGCGCTATAAACATTCACAGTCGACCTGTAGGGGGCGCTCTAAACATGCACAGTCGACCTGTAGGGGGCGCTTTAAACATTCACAGTCGACCTGTAGGGGGCGCTTTAAACATTCACAGTCGACCTGTGGGGGGCGCTTTAAACATTCACAGCCGACCTGTGGGGGGCGCTTTAAACAGGCACAGCCGACCTGTGGGGGGGCGCTTTAAACAGGCACAGCCGACCTGTAGGGGGTGCTTTAAACATTTACAGTCGACCTGTAGGGGGCGCTTTAAACATTCACAGTCGACCTGTGGGGGGCGCTTTAAACATTCACAGCCGACCTGTAGGGGGCGCTTTAAACATGCACAGTCGACCTGTAGGGGGCGCTCTAAACATGCACAGTCGACCTGTAGGGGGCGCTCTAAACATGCACAGTCGACCTGTAGGGGGCGCTTTAAACATGCACAGTCGACCTGTAGGGGGCGCTTTAAACATGCACAGTCGACCTGTAGGGGGCGCTTTAAACATGCACAGTCGACCTGTAGGGGGCGCTTTAAACATGCACAGTCGACCTCTAGGGGGCGCTTTAAACATGCACAGTCGACCTGTAGGGGGCGCTATAAACATGCACTGTCGACCTGTAGGGGGCGCTCTAAACATGCACAGTCGACCTGTAGGGGGCGCTTTAAACATGCACAGTCGACCTGTAGGGGGCGCTTTAAACATGCACAGCCGACCTGTAGGGGGCGCTCTAAACATGCACAGCCGACCTGTAGGGGGCGCTCTAAACATGCACAGTCGACCTGTAGGGGGCGCTCTAAACATGCACAGCCGACCTGTAGGGGGCGCTTTAAACATGCACAGTCGACCTGTAGGGGGCGCTTTAAACATGCACAGCCGACCTGTAGGGGGCGCTTTAAACATGCACAGCCGACCTGTAGGGGGCACTTTAAACATGCACAGTCGACCTGTAGGGGGCGCTTTAAACATGCACAGTCGACCTGTAGGGGGCGCTTTAAACATGCACAGTCGACCTGTAGGGGGCGCTCTAAACATGCACAGTCGACCTGTAGGGGGCGCTTTAAACATGCACAGTCGACCTGTAGGGGGCGCTTTAAACATGCACAGTCGACCTGTAGGGGGCGCTTTAAACATGCACAGTCGACCTGTAGGGGGCGCTTTAAACATGCACAGTCGACCTGTAGGGGGCGCTTTAAACATGCACAGCCGACCTGTAGGGAGCGCTATAAACATTCACAGTCGACCTGTAGGGGGCGCTTTAAACATTCACAGCCGACCTGTGGGGGGCGCTTTAAACAGGCACAGCCGACCTGTGGGGGGGCGCTTTAAACAGGCACAGCCGACCTGTAGGGGGCGCTTTAAACATTTACAGTCGACCTGTAGGGGGCGCTTTAAACATTCACAGTCGACCTGTGGGGGGCGCTTTAAACATTCACAGCCGACCTGTAGGGGGCGCTTTAAACAGGCACAGCCGACCTGTGGGAGGCGCTTTAAACAGGCACAGCCGACCTGTAGGGGGCGCTTTAAACAGGCACAGCCGACCTGTAGGGGGCACTTTAAACATGCACAGTCGACCTGTAGGGGGCGCTCTAAACATGCACAGTCGACCTGTAGGGGGCGCTTTAAACATGCACAGTCGACCTGTAGGGGGCGCTTTAAACATGCACAGTCGATCTGTAGGGGGCGCTATAAACATGCACACTGTGACTCGTTCCCACAGTGGCGCATGAGTCAGGAGAGTAAAATGCATGTTCTGTGATGATGAGCTCATGGTTGAGTCATCGCCGTGGGTTACGGGCTCATGTGACAGTGAAGCTCCGCCTCCTGTGTAACTCTGGCACACTCCGGAGGCGACAGTGTCTCGCCCAAGAGCACAATGACAACAATTTGTGATTGAGTTTGAATCAGCGGGGTCAGACTGGGCCAATCACAGAGCAGCACTGCGGTTTGGGCGGGGCCAAACAAACCAAAGTGAACATAGGGACACAGAGGAACAAAGTACGACTTATTTTAGACCAAATACAGACTAAACAGGCTCTAAAAACATGCAGAGGCTTCGTTGTGTTTGTCGGATCAAACCAAAGACACTTTTCCCTTTAAAAAGTCAAAAAGTTCAAGTTAAAGTAACACACTATTGTAGTATTTCTTGGTGCGTACGACAGGTACGACAGGTACGACAGGTACGACAGGTACGGCTACTCTTCAGTCACACTGTCATGTCTCGCGTCCTTTTGCTCAGTTTTATTTTGAAATCACTGTTTAAGGTTTTCTTCCTGATTTTGATTACAGCCAAAAGACCCACCTGTAGGTAATTTGCTACACTTGTTTCATTGTCCCCGTCTGTGTTGGTCATTTGGGGTCCTGCGTGGGTCTTTAGGGTTCTGCATGGGTCTTTGGGGTCCTGTTTGGGTCTTTTGGGGTCCTGCGTGGGTCTTTTGGGGTCCTCCGTGGGTCTTCTGGGGTACTGCGTTGGTCTTTTGGGTTCTGCTTGGGTCTTTAGGGGTCCTGAGTGGGTCTTTTGGGGTCCTGCGTGGGTCTTTTGGGGTCCTGAGGGGGTCTTTTGGGTCCTGTTTGGGTCTTTGGGTCCTGTTTGGGTCTTTTGGGGTCCTGCATGGGTCTTTTGGGGTCCTCCGTGGGTCTTCTTGGGTACTGCGTTGGTCTTTTGGGTTCTGCTTGGGTCTTTAGGGGTCCTGAGTGAGTCTTTGGTCCTGAGCAGGTCTTTTGGGGTCCTGAGTGGGTATTTTGGGTCCTGTTTGGGTCTTTTTGGGTCCTGCTTGGGTCTTTTGGGTGCTGCATGAGTGTTTTGGGGTCCTGCATGGGTCTTTTGGGTCCTGTTTGGGTCTTTAGGGGTCTTGAGTGGGTCTTTTGGGGTCCTGCGTGGGTCTTTTGGGGTCCTGAGTGGGTCTTTTCGGGTCCTGAGTGGGTCTTTTGGGTCCTGCTTGGGTCTTTTTTTTTGGGGGTCCTGCGTTGGTCTTTTGGGGTACTGCGTGGGTCTTTTGGGGTCCTGAGTGGGTGTTTTGGGGTCTTGCATGGGTCGTTTGGGGTCCTGCGTGGGTCTTTTGGGTCCTGTTTGGGTCTTTTGGGGTCCTGCGTGGGTCTTTTGGGTCCTGCATGAGTGTTTTGGGGTCCTGCATGGGTCTTTTGGGTCCTGCTGAGTGTTTTGGGGTCCTGCATGGGTCTTTTGGGTCCTGTTTGGGTCTTTAGGGGTCTTGAGTGGGTCTTTTGGGGTCCTGCTTGGGTCTTTTGGGTCCTGCATGAGTGTTTTGGGGTCCTGCATGGGTCTTTTGGGTCCTGTTTGGGTCTTTAGGGGTCTTGAGTGGGTCTTTTGGGGTCCTGCGTGGGTCTTTTGGGGTCCTGAGTGGGTCTTTTGGGGTCCTGAGTGGGTCTTTTGGGTCCTGCTTGTGTCTTTTTTTTTGGGGTCCTGCGTTGGTCTTTTGGGGTTCTGCGTGGGTCTTTTGGGGTCCTGAGTGGGTCTTTTGGGGTCCTGAGTGGGTCTTTTGGGTCCTGCTTGGGTCTTTTTTTTTGGGGTCCAGCGTTGGTCTTTTGGGGTACTGCGTGGGTCTTTTGGGGTCCTGAGTGGGTGTTTTGGGGTCTTGCATGGGTCGTTTGGGGTCCTGCGTGCGTCTTTTGGGTCCTGTTTGGGTCTTTTGGGGTCCTGCGTGGGTCTTTTGGGTCCTGCATGAGTGTTTTGGGGTCCTGCATGGGGCTTTTGGGTCCTGCATGAGTGTTTTGGGGTCCTGCTTGGGTCTTTTGGGTCCTGCATGAGTGTTTTGGGGTCCTGCATGGGTCTTTTGGGTCCTGTTTGGGTCTTTAGGGGTCTTGAGTGGGTCTTTTGGGGTCCTGCGTGGGTCTTTTGGGGTCCTGAGTGGGTCTTTTGGGTCCTGAGTGGGTCTTTTGGGTCCTGCTTGGGTCTTTTTTTTTGGGGTCCTGCGTTGGTCTTTTGGGGTTCTGCGTGGGTCTTTTGGGGTCCTGAGTGGGTGTTTTGGGGTCTTGCATGGGTCGTTTGGGGTCCTGCGTGGGTCTTTTGGGTCCTGTTTTTTTTTTTTGTGGTGGGTCCTGCGTGGGTCTTTTGGGGTACTGCGTGGGTCTTTTGGGTCCTGTTTGGGTCTTTTGAGGTCCTGAGTGGGTCTTTTGGGGTCCTGAGTGGGTGTTTTGGGGTCTTGCATGGGTCGTTTGGGGTCCTGCGTGGGTCTTTTGGGTCCTGTTAGGGTCTTTTGGGGTCCTGCGTGGGTCTTTTGAGGTCCTGAGTGGGTCTTTTGGTTTCCTGAGTAGGTGTTTTGGGGTCCTGTTTGGGTCTTTTGGGGTCCTGCGTGGGTCTTTTGGGGTCCTGAGTGGGTATTTTGGGTCCTGTTTGGGTTTTTTGGGGTCCTGCGTGGGTCTTTTGGGGTCCTGAGTGGGTATTTTGGGTCCTGTTTGGGTCTTTAGGGGTCCTGAGTGGGTCTTTTGGGTCCTGTTTTGGTCTTTTGGGGTCCTGCGTGGGTCTTTTGAGGTCCTGAGTGGGTCTTTTGGTTTCCTGAGTAGGTGTTTTGGAGTCCTGTTTGGGTCTTTTGGGGTCCTGCATGGGTCTTTTGGGGTCCTGAGTGGGTATTTTGGGGTCCTGAGTGGGTATTTTGGGTCCTGTTTGGGTCTTTTGGGGTCCTGCATGGGTCTTTTGGGGTCCTGAGTAGGTCTTTTGGGTCCTGTTTTTTTTTTTTTTTGGGTGGGTCCTGCGTGGGTCTTTTGGGGTACTGCGTGGGTCTTTTGGGTCCTGTTTGGGTCTTTTGGGGTCCTGGGTGGGTGTTTTGGAGTCCTGCATGGGACGTTTGGGGTACTGCATGGGTCTTTTGGGTCCTGTTTGGGTCTTTAGGGGTCTTGAGTGGGTCTTTTGGGGTCCTGCTTGGGTCTTTTGGGTCCTGCATGAGTGTTTTGGGGTCCTGCATGGGTCTTTTGGGTCCTGTTTGGGTCTTTAGGGGTCTTGAGTGGGTCTTTTGGGGTCCTGCGTGGGTCTTTTGGGGTCCTGAGTGGGTCTTTTGGGGTCCTGAGTGGGTCTTTTGGGTCCTGCTTGGGTCTTTTTTTTTGGGGTCCTGCGTTGGTCTTTTGGGGTTCTGCGTGGGTCTTTTGGGGTCCTGAGTGGGTGTTTTGGGGTCTTGCATGGGTCGTTTGGGGTCCTGCGTGGGTCTTTTGGGTCCTGTTTTTTTTTTGTGGTGGGTCCTGCGTGGGTCTTTTGGGGTACTGCGTGGGTCTTTTGGGTCCTGTTTGGGTCTTTTGAGGTCCTGAGTGGGTCTTTTGGGGTCCTGAGTGGGTGTTTTGGGGTCTTGCATGGGTCGTTTGGGGTCCTGCGTGGGTCTTTTGGGTCCTGTTAGGGTCTTTTGGGGTCCTGCGTGGGTCTTTTGAGGTCCTGAGTGGGTCTTTTGGTTTCCTGAGTAGGTGTTTTGGGGTCCTGTTTGGGTCTTTTGGGGTCCTGCGTGGGTCTTTTGGGGTCCTGAGTGGGTATTTTGGGTCCTGTTTGGGTTTTTTGGGGTCCTGCGTGGGTCTTTTGGGGTCCTGAGTGGGTATTTTGGGTCCTGTTTGGGTCTTTAGGGGTCCTGAGTGGGTCTTTTGGGTCCTGTTTTGGTCTTTTGGGGTCCTGCGTGGGTCTTTTGAGGTCCTGAGTGGGTCTTTTGGTTTCCTGAGTAGGTGTTTTGGAGTCCTGTTTGGGTCTTTTGGGGTCCTGCATGGGTCTTTTGGGGTCCTGAGTGGGTATTTTGGGGTCCTGAGTGGGTATTTTGGGTCCTGTTTGGGTCTTTTGGGGTCCTGCATGGGTTTTTTGGGGTCCTGAGTAGGTCTTTTGGGTCCTGTTTTTTTTTTTTTTTTGGGTGGGTCCTGCGTGGGTCTTTTGGGGTACTGCGTGGGTCTTTTGGGTCCTGTTTGGGTCTTTTGGGGTCCTGGGTGGGTGTTTTGGAGTCCTGCATGGGACGTTTGGGGTACTGCATGGGTCTTTTGGGTCCTGTTTGGGTCTTTTGGGTCCAGGTTTTTTTTTTTGGGGGGGTGGGTCCTGCGTGGGTCTTTTGGGGTACTGCGTGGGTCTTTTGGGTCCTGTTTGGGTCTTTTGAGGTCCTGAGTGGGTCTTTTGGGGTCCTGGGTGGGTGTTTTGGAGTCCTGCGTGGGTCTTTTGGGGTACTGCGTGGGTCTTTTGGGTCCTGTTTGGGTCTTTTGAGGTCCTGAGTGGGTCTTTTGGGTGCTGTTTGGGTCTTTTGAGGTCCTGAGTGGGTCTTTTGGGGTCCTGGGTGGGTGTTTTGGAGTCTTGCATGGGACGTTTGGGGTACTGCATGGGTCTTTTGGGTCCTGTTTGGGTCTTTTGAGGTCCTGAGTGGGTCTTTTGGAGTCCTGAGTGGGTGTTTTGGGGTCCTGCATGGGTCTTTTGGGTCCTGTTTGGGTCTTTTGGGGTCCTGCATGGGTGTTTTGGGGTCTGAATAGTTTGCTCTGCTCCTGACGCTTGATCCTCTGACCTGACTTTGCATGTGAGACTCTCTCTCTCTGACTCAGGGGCGATCCACATGTGTCACCTGCGTCCACCTGTGATGATGTCACTGCTGTGGGTGGAGCCTGGATCTGCAGGTGAAACGCTGAACACTTTTTACTCCACACGACTCTTTTACTCTTTGTAAAAGTCTCTGCTCGGATTTAAAGTTAATTTATTGATCGGAAACCATAAACAAGTGATTAACTGGAATAATTATGGAGGAAATAAAATCTTTATTTCCAAAGAATTGTAACAGTTTGACATTTCCAGAGTAAAAATGTCAGTTAATTTGTGGTTTTGTTTAACAAAAGATTGAAAAATACTCTTTTCATGCCTCAAAATTCACAAAAAGTATAAATTGTAGAAACCTTGATAATATATTTGTAGATGAAATGAAAACTTAACTCAGTGTTTTCAGTCAGCAAAACCTGAAAATCAGGATTTATTTTTGTGATTGTTCTGTGTTTGTGTTTGTGTCTTGTTTATGGAATAAATGTCATAATCTAGTTTATGATCTAACTACATAAACTAAATCATTTAATAATAATTGACAAGAGTAAATATCTCTGGTTTACATTTGTGACATTCTGAGGCCTTTAAATCATCTCTTAATCTTTTACAACAAAAAAGGACTCTCTCTTTCTTTCTCTCAGTCGGGCGTTCCCTCGTAAGGATTTGTGTTGGCGCTCCATCTACTGGCAGCAGGGGAAATAAACAAAAGCTAGCTGGCTCCGACGCGCAGCTGTGATGATGCTGCATAATTACAAGTGACTTGTGTGTTTTTGAATGGTCTGAAAATGAAGGGGTATTTCCTCCGTTTGAAGAAATGCACCTGGACTTTCCCCTCACTCACCCCGCCCCTAACCCCGCCCCTCACCCCGCCCCTCATCCCGCCCCTAACCCCGCCCCTAACTCCACCCCTCACCTCACCCCGCCCCTCACCCCGTCAGGATCAAAGCTCCTGAGGCGTAAACATGTGCGCACCAGCCTTTTAAACACAAAAAGACCTGAGACCACCCTCTAGAGAGCAGGGGAAAAGACCCAAGACCACCCTCTGGAGAGCAGGGAAAGGGAGTCGAGACTACCCTCTAGAGAGCGGGGAAAAAGACCCGAGACCACCCTCTGGAGAGCAAGACAAGGGAGCCGAGACCACCCTCTGGAGAGCAAGACAAGGGAGCCGAGACCACCCTCTGGAGAGCAGGGAAAAGGAGCCGAGACCACCCTCTGGAGAGCAGGGAACAGGAGCCGAGACCATCCTCTAGAGAGCAGGGAACAGGAGCCGAGACCATCCTCTGGAGAGCAAGGAAAGGGAGCCGAGACCACCCTCTAGAGAGCAGGGAAAAGGAGCCGAGACCACCCTCTGGAGAGCAAGGAAAGGGAGCCGAGACCACCCTCTAGAGAGCAGGGAAAAAGATCCAAGACCACCCTCTGGAGAGCAGGGAAAGGGAGCCGAGACCACCCTCTGGAGAGCAGGGAAAAGGACCCGAGACCACCTTCTGGAGAGCAGGGAAAAGGAGCCGAGACCACCCTCTGGAGAGCAGGGAAAAGGACCCGAGACCACCCTCTGGAGAACAGGGAAAGGGAGCCGAGACCACCCTCTGGAGAGCAGGGAAATGGAGCCGAGACCACCCTCTGGAGAGCAGGGAAAGGGAGCCGAGACCACCCTCTGGAGAGCAGGGAAAAGGAGCCGAGACCACCCTCTGGAGAGCAGGGAAAGGGAGTCGAGACAACCCTCTGGAAAGCAGGGAAAGGGAGCCGAGACCACCCTCTGGAGAGCAAGGAAAGGGAGCCGAGACCACCCTCTGGAGAGCAAGGAAAGGGAGTCGAGACCACCCTCTGGAGAGCAGGGAAAAGGACCCGAGACCACCCTCTGGAGAGCAGGGAAAAGGACCCGAGACCACCCTCTGGAGTGCAAGGAAAGGGAGTCGAGACCACCCTCTAGAGAGCAGGGAAAAGGACCCGAGACCACCCTCTGGAGTGCAAGGAAAGGGAGTCGAGACCACCCTCTAGAGAGCAGGGAAAGGGAGCCGAGACCACCCTCTAGAGAGCAGGGAAAAAGACCCAAGACCACCCTCTGGAGAGCAGGGAAAGGGAGTCGAGACTACCCTCTAGAGAGCGGGGAAAAAGACCCAAGACCACCCTCTGGAGAGCAGGGAAAGGGAGCCGAGACCACCCTCTGGAGAGCAAGACAAGGGAGCCGAGACCACCCTCTGGAGAGCAGGGAAAAGGAGCCGAGACCACCCTCTGGAGAGCAGGGAACAGGAGCCGAGACCATCCTCTAGAGAGCAGGGAACAGGAGCCGAGACCATCCTCTGGAGAGCAAGGAAAGGGAGCCGAGACCACCCTCTAGAGAGCAGGGAAAAAGATCCGAGACCACCCTCTGGAGAGCAGGGAAAGGGAGCCGAGACCACCCTCTGGAGAGCAGGGAAAAGGACCCGAGACCACCTTCTGGAGAGCAGGGAAAAGGAGCCGAGACCACCCTCTGGAGAGCAGGGAAAAGGAGCCGAGACCACCCTCTGGAGAGCAGGGAAATGGAGCCGAGACCACCCTCTGGAGAGCAGGGAAAGGGAGCCGAGACCACCCTCTGGAGAGCAGGGAAAAGGAGCCGAGACCACCCTCTGGAGAGCAGGGAAAGGGAGTCGAGACAACCCTCTGGAAAGCAGGGAAAGGGAGCCGAGACCACCCTCTGGAGAGCAAGGAAAGGGAGCCGAGACCACCCTCTGGAGAGCAAGGAAAGGGAGTCGAGACCACCCTCTGGAGAGCAGGGAAAAGGACCCGAGACCACCCTCTGGAGAGCAGGGAAAAGGACCCGAGACCACCCTCTGGAGTGCAAGGAAAGGGAGTCGAGACCACCCTCTAGAGAGCAGGGAAAAGGAACCGAGACCACCCTCTGGAGAGCAAGGAAAGGGAGCCGAGACCACCCTCTGGAGAGCAGGGAAAAGGACCCGAGACCACCCTCTAGAGAGCAGGGAAAAGGACCCGAGACCACCCTCTAGAGAGCAGGGAAAAGGACCCGAGACCACCCTCTGGAGAGCAAGGAAAGGGAGTCGAGACCACCCTCTAGAGAGCAGGGAAAAGGAACCGAGACCACCCTCTGGAGAGCAAGGAAAGGGAGTCGAGACCACCCTCTGGCGCAGAGACCACCCTCTGGAGAGCAAGGAAAGGGAGTTGAGACCACCCTCTAGAGAGCAGGGAAAAGGAACCGAGACCACCCTCTGGAGAGCAAGGAAAGGGAGTCGAGACCACCCTCTGGCGCAGAGACCACCCTCTGGAGCTCACTCTGGACAGGGTTGGTCACATGACTCGACAGTAGTAACAGTAGAAGCAGCAGGAGGATAAAAGTAGCAGTAAAATAGTAATAATAGTCCTTTGACGCTGTGACTCACCTCCACCTGCTCTAAACAAGAACACCTAATAACAGAGTGCAGGACCTTCACGTACTGCTGTGTACTCCTGTGTACTTTTGTGTGTTTGCAGTGAACACACAAAAGTAGTATCCTCCAGTACAAGTACGTGACCTACATCTGTTTTGAAGCGGTCGTCACGGCGAGCGGTGTTTGTGGTGAAGCAGCAGACAAAGTACGTGACATTTGTCACGTACTTTGTACGTAGTAGTTTTTT
The DNA here is from genome assembly GCF_026437365.1 of Eucyclogobius newberryi. Lineage (NCBI taxonomy): Eukaryota > Metazoa > Chordata > Actinopteri > Gobiiformes > Gobiidae > Eucyclogobius > Eucyclogobius newberryi. Next base: position 48,625,068 of record NW_027315834.1, read on the forward strand.
GAGCTGGTGTCACGTCCAGTGTTCTTTCTCCTTCAAATAAACAGAAACTCACTGGATTCTGTTGTTAGTTTTTATTCAGTCGAGCCTTTTAATGAAGGTTTTGACTGTATATAGTTGTATGTGTATATAGTTGTATATATATATATAGTTGTATGTATATATAGTTGTATGTGTATATAGTTGTATGTGTATATAGTTGTATATATATATAGTTGTATGTATATATATAGTTGTATGTGTATATAGTTGTATGTGTATATAGTTGTATATATATATAGTTGTATGTATATATAGTTGTATGTGTATATAGTTGTATGTGTATATAGTTGTATGTGTATATAGTTGTATATATATATAGTTGTATGTATATATATAGTTGTATGTATATATATAGTTGTATGTGTATATAGTTGTATATATTTATATATAGTTGTATGTATATAGTTGAATATATATAGTTGTATGTATATAGTTGTATATATATATATATAGTTGTATAGTTGTATGTGTATATCGTTGTACGTGTATATAGTTGTATGTATATAGTTGTATATATATAGTTGTATGTATATAGTTGTATATATATAGTTGTACGTATATAATAATAATAATAATAACTTTTATTTATATAGTGCTTTTCAGTGACCCAAAGACGCTGAACATTATAAAAAGGGGGGGGTATTTACAGACAGGGGGGACAACACGTACAGAACACATTAATATACAGATAAAATGAACAAGACAGAAGAAGTAGAGAGAAAATGATGGGGATGTAACAGGGGGTAGAAGAGTAGGCAATGGGGTAGAGGAGGCTAGGGGTAGGGGAGGTCATAGGCTTGGGTGAAGAGGTATGTTTTTAGGCGGGATTTGAATGTTGTGAGTGAGGGAGAGTGGGACAGGTTGGGGGAGGGAGTTCCAGAGTCGGGGTGCTGTTCGGGAGAATGCTCTGTCGCCAAAAGTTTTGAGTCGGGATGTTGGTGCAGTCAGGGTGAGAGAGGAGGAGGATCAGAGAGCTCGGGTGGGGCGGTGGGGGATGAGGAGGTCAGACAGGTAGGGGGGGGCAAGGTGGTGAAGAGCTTTGAAGGTGAGGAGGAGTATTTTAAAGTTTATGCGCTGCTTGATGGGGAGAGAGTGGAGAGAGCGGAGAACGGGAGTGATGTGATCATGGGACCGGGTGTGGGTGAGGAGGCGGGTGTGGGTGAGGAGGAGGGTGTGGGTGAGGAGGCGGGTGTGGGTGAGGAGGAGGGTGTGGGTGAGGAGGCGGGTGTGGGTGAGGAGGCGGGTGTGGGTGAGGAGGCGGGTGTGGGTGAGGAGGCGGGTGTGGGTGAGGAGGCGGGCAGCGGAGTTTTGGACCATTTGGAGTCCATGGAGGGAATGGGAGGAGATGCCAGTGAGGAGGGAGTTGCAGTAGTTGAGGCGGGAGGAGATGAAGGCGTGGATGAGGGATTCAGCAGCGGGGAGGGTGAGGCAGTGTCGGATTTTGGCGATGCGGCGGAGGTGGAAGTAGTTGTATATATATATATATATATATATATATATATATAGTTGTATGTATATATAGTTGTATAGTTGTATGTGTATATCGTTGTACGTGTAAGGCAAGGCAAGTTTATTTGTAGAGCACATTTCATACACAAGGCAATTCAAAGTGCTTCACACAGCAGGAATACAATAAAATTAACTAAATTAAAAATTATCAATCCAACTGATTTTCTAAACTAATAAAATCACAAACAAAAGAGAAGAGAGCAAAGAAAAAATCCTTTCAGTCATATGCGCAGCTAAACAAAACTGTTTTTAGCTTAGATTTGAACATTGTCAGAGTAGAAGCCTGTCTCACATCTTCAGGAAGAATGTTCCAGATTTTAGCTGCATAAAACTGAAACGCAGATTCCCCATGTTTTGTCCTGACTCTGGCACCAGCAGGAGGCCGGTCCCTGAGGTCCTCAGAGTCCGAGATGGTTCATATGGCACTAACATGTCCAAGATGTACTTTGGTGCTAGGCCATGGAGAGACTTGTACACAAGCAGAGCTGCTTTAAAGTCTCTTCTCTGAGCCACAGGGGGCAGTGCAGAGACCTGAGAACAGGACTAATGTGATCATACTTCCTGGTTCTAGTCAGGACCCGAGCAGCAGCGTTCTGGATGTACTGCAGCTGTTTTACAGCTCGTTTGGAGAGGCCAGTGAGCGGCCGTTACAGTAGTCTAATCTACTGGAGACAAACGCATGGATAAGTCTCTCCAAGTCTGGTTGGGACACTATGTTTTTAATTTTGGCAATGTTTTTTAGATGGTAAAAAGCTGCTGATGTTATTGATTTGACGTGGCTATTAAAGTTCAAGTCTGAGTCCATTATTACCCCCAGATTTCTAACTTGGTTTGTAGGTTTTAGAGCGAGACTCTGGAGGTGACCGCTAACACTTTCTCTTTGTTTCTGTGGGCCAAAAACTATTATTTCAGTCTTGTCTGAGTTCAGCTGGAGAAAGTTGTTTTGCATCCACACACTGATCTGTTGGATGCAGTGACAGAGTGAATCTACTGGTCCATAGTCACCTGCCGACAGTGAAACATAGATCTGAGTGTCGTCTGCATAATTGTGATAGGACACATTTTCACTGCGTATCAACTGACCTAACGGCAGCATGTAGAGGTTGAACAGAAGGGGACCCAGGACTGACCCTTGGGGCACTCCACAGGTCAGGGTCATGTGGTCTGAGACACAGCTACCAATTTCAACAAAGTACTTCCTGTCTTACAGATAGGACCTTAACCAGTTTAGGGCAGTGCCAGTGATGCCCACCCAGTCCTCTAGTCTCTGTAAGAGGATCCCATGATCGACAGTGTCAAAAGCAGCACTCAGATCTAACAGAATTAAGACTGAGGCTTTGCCCGTGTCAGTGTTCAGGCGGATGTCATTTGTCACCTTGACAAGAGCAGTCTCAGTGCTGTGATGAGGTCTAAAACCTGACTGAAAAACATCATATGAGTTGTTTATTAAGAGGAAATCTGTGAGCTGTTGGTAAACAACCTTTTCAAGGACTTTGCCCCAAAATGGTAGATTAGAGATGGGCCGGTAATGACTCAGTACTGCGGCATCAAGACTGCTCTTCTTTAGGAGAGGCTTTATGACCGCAGTTTTCAAAGACATTGGGAATGTTCCAGATTGAAGCGACATGTTAACTATGTGAGTGAATGGTGCTAACAAACTGTTCAGCACAGACTTTAGAAATCTGGTGGGTAACACATCAAGGCATGTAGATGAACTCAGACTGGTGATGATCTCATGGACAGTTTTGTCAGTTACTGGTGCAAAATGAGTTAGCTCTAAGTGTCTTGATGGTTTTAGGGTAATTTTTTGCATTGTGGGATTTATAGCATTTTTAATGCCCTGAACTTTGTCATTAAAGAATAATGCAAACTCATTACACTTGGATGTGGAAATGAGTTCTAACGGCAGCTGAGCTGGAGGGTTTGTTAATCTGTTTACTGTGGCAAACAGGACACGCGAGTTGTTACTGCAGCTTCCAATTATTTCAGAAAAATATCTTTCCCTAGTTCTACATAAGATTAGGTTGTACATTTTCAGCTTTTCTTTGTAAATCTCTTTTTGAACCTGGAGCTTTGACTTGCGCCATTTCCGTTCGGCCCTGCGGCACTCCCTTTTCTGTGCCCTGACCCAATCATCATTTCTCCACGGCGCCTTCTGCTTATTTTTAACCATTTTAGCCTTTATAGGGGCGATGGTGTCCAGAACATTCAAAACACTAGATGTAACAGAGTTCAACAAATCATTTACATTAGAACATGAGACATTTTCAAAGTTTATCATTTCCATAAACAGTGCACCTGTGCCATCACTTATGTGTCTCCTCTGAACAACTGCAGGTTTGGGAGAAACAGACAGGTCAAAGAAGACACAGAAATGATCAGACAGAGCAACATCGATCACATTAACATTTGAAATATTTACCCCCTTTGTAATTATGAGATCTAGAGTGTGTCCTTTGCTGTGGGTGGGGCCTCTCACCTGCTGAGTAAGACTGAAGGTTTCAAGGACAGCATCAAGCTCTTTAGCGTTTCTGTCACAAATATTATCAACATGCACATTGAAAACACCTGTAATGACCAAACCATCAAAGTCTGTGCATACGACTGAAACGTCTCAGTCAAATCATCAATAAAACTTTGGCTGTGCTGGAGAGGCTTTTATAAAACAATGAAGAGAATGGATGGAGACCGTTTTAGCTCCATTTTAAAGGATACATACTCAAATGATGAAAACACCCCAAAAGACAACCTGCGGGTAATTATTTCATCTCTAAAGACAGCACAGACTCCACCACCTTTTTTGTTTTCTCGTGTTTCAGATTCAAACTTAAAGTTGGGTGGAGCAGATTCTATCAGAACTACATTTCCTGTGTTTTTGTCAAGCCATGTTTCAGTTAAAAACATAAAATCAAGATTATAAGAAGAAATAAAATTATTAATTAAGAGAGATTTGTTACATAAGGATCTGACATTTAGCACAGCAAGTTTCAGACTCGTGTCAGTGGGACTGGGCTTTATCTTTTCACAGGGAATATGAATCACATTTCTCAGATTGGGCCTGACTCGCATTTTGTTTTTCCATCTGTGTGATGATGTGACTACAGAAATAGCACTAGGGGGGGCTCTTTTTACATAGGGCCCCGGGTTGGTTTGATTTTTAATGTGACAATAAGTCCCGGCAACGCTGAGACCCAGTGCATCCTAGCTATGGGAGATACCAGGTGAAAGGCGAGGTTGGATGGGTGGTGGGGCTTTTGTAGCCAAGGAGAGTTTGGGACCAGGTGAGAGGCGAGGGGGGATGGGTGGTGGGGCTTTTGTTGGTGTAGTCGGCTTGTGCAGGGAAGAGTTGATACGTATTGACATAGCCCTTGCTATATTGGGCGTGAGTGGAGCCATCTTAATGCCTGATTTGATCAGACTTTCAAAATGGCTGGGAAGGCCCATGGGTGAGAGTGGAGATGAGAAGGAGAATGATGAATCTTTAGTGGGAGTAGATGTTGCAGGGGGAACCCAGGGCTGGTGTGAAGGCAGGGGCGAAGACAGGGATGTTGTTGGGCTTGTCACAGATGGGTCCAAGGCCTTTGAAGATTGTTCCTTTGCTGGAGGCGGTGGAGGTGAATGTGGAGCAGCTGGAGCTGAATCCTTTGCTGGTGGTGGTGGAGCAGCTGCTGATGAATCCTTTGGTGGAGGCTGAGGTTGTGGTGCTTTTGACGTTGAAACATTGGCTCGGTCTCTAGCTGATGGAGCAGGAATTCTTCTCTCATTCCTCTCTTCTCTAACTATCTGCTCAGGACCCTGTCCAGGCCCAGTCCAATGCCTCAGAGCGTGGAGCAGGTTCTCTGTCAGCACCCTCACTCCACCTCTGCATAGGTGGGGGCCATTTCTCTTAAACAGGTCCTCTCGTTTCCAGAATAGATAGAAGTTCTCAATGTAGTGTAGTCCTCTAGGGGTACACTCTTTGGACAGCCATGTGTTCAGCTGAAGAAGCCGGCTAAACTTGTTTATCCTCCTGTCGATGTTTGGAAGAGGTCCACTTATGAATGTTTTGATTTCCATTTTATCAAGCACGTGGAATAACTTCAAGAAGTCTTTTTTCAAAACTTCAGTCTGTTCCCGCCGCATGTCCACTGCACCCATGTGCACAATCAGCTGTTTAGCTCCTCCATGCTTAGCCATAATATTTGGATGGAATGACGTTATCTCAGAAACAGTGGCGCTTGGAAAAGAATGTGTGTTTATCTTTTCATGCGTCACGTGACTTATCGCGCCGTCCCCAACTAAAACAATCTGCGTGACCTTGGCTCCTGGCACAGATCCTCCTCGCTGTATTTTGGCCACGTCATCTTTCCTTTTTTCATTTAATTCCATCTCTGAAAGTGGTAAAAATCTGTTGGTGAGCTGTATTTTAGGTGACTTCACGTTATCTTTGTATCGTTTAGGCTTTGCTCCAAGTTTGTTCCAAGAAACAGCCTGGTCTTTCTGGTTTTTAGACAGTTTTGGAAACGACACAGAGTCACTGCGGTTTAGGTTGAAAGTAGCAGTTTTTCTTGTAAAAAGTGTGCTCTTCTTACCGTCGGTTGACACAGGGATGGTATCGTGAAGAACTTTTTCAGATTCCAAAACAAATATCCGTGTTTTCAGCTCATTAATTTCTTGTTGATATTTCCGACAGCGTTCACAGTCTTTCTCCCTTCTTCTCCCGGACATGTCGCTGGCATCAGATATGTCGTTAAAACTGGAAAAATGTTCTTAAAATCCTTGGTTTACTTGAAAAAGTCTAAAGCAAAAATGTTTGGAAGACAAAAACTGATTAAAAAGCCAAATAAAAAAGGAAAGCAGCGATAGCAAGCGGAGCGAGCAAAAAAGCGTGTGCACTCTTCGGAAGCAGGATACTCAGCCTGTGTATATAGTTGTATGTATATATATATAGTTGTATGTATACATAGTTGTACGTGTATATAGTTGTATGTGTATATAGTTGTATATATATATAGTTGTATGTATATATATATAGTTGTATGTGTATATAGCTGTACGTGCATATAGTTGTATAAGATAAGATGAGATATTCCTTTATTGTCCCACATGGGGAAATTTCATTGTTGCAACGCAGGTAGATCCAGAGGTGGATACAGAAGAACAGATCACTTATAGGAAGTCTGAAAAACACTTTCAGTAGAAGATCTCCTATAAATAAATAAAAACTCCCATTGATAAATAAATAAATAAATACATAAATACCATTGCATGTGATCACGACAGTAATTGCACATGAATATGTGTCACGACAGCACATAGGTTGCACATGAATTTCACAGTAAATGTACATGAATTGCACATGAATTCCAACAGCAATTGCACATATGACAGAATTGCACATGGTTAGGTCAGTATTGCAAGTGTTCAGGACTAACAGTGTTTGTTATAAAGTCTGACAGCAGCAGAAGGAAAGACCTGCAAAACCTTTCCTTCACACAGCGAGGGTGGATCAGTCTCTCACTGAAGCTGCTCTCCAGAGCGGAGAGAGTGTCCTGCAGTGGACATAGTGTCCTGCAGGGGGCGACACTCATGGTCAAGCATAGATGTGAATCTAGCCAGGAACCTTCTGTCCCCCACCTCCTGCACCGAGTCCAGAGCGCAGCCCAGGACGGAGCTGGACTTCTTGATGACTTTGTCCAGCTTCTTCCTCTCCCTCTCTGTGATGCTGCTGCTCCAGCAGGCCACACCGTACAGGAGGGCTGATGCCACCACAGAGTCGTAGAAGGTCTTCAGGAGTGGCCCTGTCACTCCAAAAGACCTGAGTCTCCTCAGGAGGTAGAGCCGACTCTGGCTCTTCCTGTACAGTGCGTCTGTGTTATGAGTCCAGTCCAGTTTGTGGTTCAGATGAACACCCAGGTACTTGTATGAGTCCACTCTCTCAATGTCCCGTCCCTGGATGTTCACTGATGAGGGGGCAGTGGGGTGGCGTCTGCGGAAATCCACCACCATCTCCTTGGTCTTCCCCGCGTTGATGAGGAGGTGGTTCCGCTGACACCAGTCCACAAAGTCCCGCTCCAGTCCTCTGTACTCCGCATCATCGTCGTCCGTGATGAGTCCGATGATGGCAGAGTCGTCAGAGAACTTCTGCAGGACACAGCTGTCCGTGTCATGTCTGAAGTCTGCAGTGTAAAGGGTGAAGAGAAAGGGCGCGAGGACAGTGCCCTGGGGCGCCCCCACACTGCAGGTCCGAGTGTCAGACACACAGTCCCGGGCTCTCACAAACTGGGGTCGGTCTGTGAGGTAGTCCAGGATCCACTCTGCAGGTCGTACTCCACGCCAGCCGTCTCCAGCTTGTCCCTCAGGAGCAGCGGCTGGATGGTGTTGAAGGCGCTGGAAAGATCGAAGAACAGAATCCTCACAGAGCTGCCAGGCTTCTCCAGGTGAGAGAGAGAGCGGTGCAGCAGGGAGATGACGCCGTCCTCCACTCCGATGCCAGGCCGACATGCAAACTGCAGCGGGTCCATGGCTGAGCTCACGGTGGAGCGGAGGTGGTCCAGGACCAGCCGCTTCAGTGTCTTCATCAGGTGGGACGTGAGAGTCACCGGCCTGAAGCTGTTGAAGTCCTTGGCGCGCGGTGTCTTAGGCACAGGTACCAGACAGGAGGTCTTCCAGACCTGTGGTACCACCCTCAGCTTCAGGCTCATGTTGAAGACATGCTCCATAACTCCACACAGTTCATCTGCGCAGGACTTAAGGAGCCTGGGGCTGATGCCGTCAGGTCCTTCTGCCTTCCTCACTTTAATCCTCTTCAGCTCACTTCTCACCTATGCTGCTGTGACAGTCAGTGGTTGGCAGGGGGACTGTGTGCTGGGGGGATGGGTGAGTCCAGGCGAAGTGGGGAGCTGATGGTCCGGGGCAGAGAAGCAAAGAGGAACAGATGCAGGGCATTATCCAGCTGTGGAAGAGGGAGCATGCAGCTGCGCAGGGGGAGGGGCGGGTGACCGATCAAATCTCAAGAAGTGAGCATTTAAATCATTCACCCACTGTAGATCCCCCTCTGTCTGGGCAGGGGGGATTTTGAAGCCCTAGATGGTTTTCAGGCTCCTCCACACTCCCTGAATGTTCTTTTGCTGCAGCTGCTCCTCCATCCTCCTCTTGTAGCCGGCCTCAGCCTGCCTGATCTTCCTCCTCAGCTCCTTCTGCACAGTCCTCAGCTCCTCCTTGTTCCCTGACCTGAAGGCTCTCTTCTTCTCCTTCAGCAGAGCCTTCAGTTCACGGTTAATCCATGGCTTGTTGTTTGGAAAACACCGCAGCGTCCGGGAGGGAACAATGTTCTCAAAACAGAAGTTGATGTAGTCCGTGATGCACTCTGTGATGGTGTTGATGTACTCCCCATGTGGGTCATAAAGCTCAGTCCAGACAGTGGTGCTGAAGCAGTCCCTCAGAGCCTCCTCGCTCTCAGCAGACCACATCCTCACCTCACGGGACACCACAGGCTGCCTGCGCACGATGGGTTCATACACAGGCCTCAGATGTACAAGGTTGTGGTCCGAGCTGCCCAGGGGAGGGAGGGGGGAAGAAGAATAAGCCTCCTTGGTGTTGGCAAAAAACAAGTCCAATGTTCTATTCTCTCTGGTGGGGCAGGTAACATACTGGGTGTATGTTGGTAGAACAGAAGAGGAAGAAGCGTGGTTAAAGTCACCAGAGATGAGGAAGAGAGCCTGTGGGTGCTGTGTTTGCAGCCTACAAGTGCAGGAGAGCAGTGCTTCACAAGCATCTTCAGCATTGGCAGACGGGGCCACATAGACTGCGATCAAAATCACATGTGAGAACTCCCAGGGCAGATAATATGGTATGTGTATATAGATGTATGTATATAGTTGTATATATATATAGATATATAGTTGTACGTGTATATAGTTGTATGTATATATAGTTGTATGTGTATATAGTTGTATGTATATATAGTTGTATGTGTATATAGTTGTATATATATATAGTTGTATGTATATAAAGTTGTATAGTTGTATGTATATATAGTTGTATGTGTATATAGTTGTATGTATATATAGTTGTATGTGTATATAGTTGTATATATATATATAGTTGTATATATATATAGTTGTATGTGTATATAGTTGTATATATATATATAGTTGTATATATATATAGTTGTATGTATATATAGTTGTATGTGTATATAGTTGTATGTGTATATAGTTGTATGTGTATATAGTTGTATAGTTGTATGTAGATATAGTTGTACGTGTATATAGTTGTACGTGTATATAGTTGTATGTGTATATAGTTGTACGTGTATATAGTTGTATGTGTATATAGTTGTATGTATATATAGTTGCACGTGTATATAGTTGTATAGTTGTATGTAGATATAGTTGTACGTGTATATAGTTGTATGTGTATATAGTTGTATGTATATATAGTTGTATATATATAGTTGTATGTATATATAGTTGTATGTGTATATAGTTGTATGTGTATATAGTTGTATGTGTAAATGGTTGTATGTATATATAGTTGTACGTGTATATAGTTGTATAGTTGTATTTATATATAGTTGTACGTGTATATAGTTGTATAGTTGTATGTATATATAGTTGTACGTGTATATAGTTGTATGTGTATATAGTTGTATGTGTATATAGTTGTATAGTTGTATGTATATATAGTTGTATATATATGGTTGTATGTATATATAGTTGTACGTGTATATAGTTGTATAGTTGTATGTATATATAGTTGTATGTGTATATAGTTGTATAGTTGTACGTGTATATAGTTGTATGTGTATATAGTTGTAAGAATATATAGTTGTATAGTTGTACGTGTATATAGTTGTATGTGTATATAGTTGTAAGAATATATAGTTGTATAGTTGTACGTGTATATAGTTGTATGTGTATATGGTTGTATGTGTATATAGTTGTATAGTTGTATGTGTATATAGTTGTATGTGTATATAGTTGTATGAATATATAGTTGTATGGTTGTACGTGTATATAGTTGTATGTGTATATGGTTGTATGTGTATATAGTTGTATAGTTGTATGTGTATATAGTTGTATGTGTATATAGTTGTATGAATATATAGTTGTATGGTTGTACGTGTATATAGTTGTATGTGCATATAGTTGTATGTGTATATAGTTGTATGTGTATATAGTTGTATGTGTATATAGTTGTATGTGTATATGGTTGTATGTGTATATAGTTGTATAGTTGTATGTGTATATAGTTGTATGTGTATATAGTTGTATGTGTATATAGTTGTAAGAATATATAGTTGTATAGTTGTACGTGTATATAGTTGTATGTGTATATGGTTGTATGTGTATATAGTTGTATAGTTGTATGTGTATATAGTTGTATGTGTATATAGTTGTATGAATATATAGTTGTATGGTTGTACGTGTATATAGTTGTATGTGCATATAGTTGTATGTGTATATAGTTGTATGTGTATATAGTTGTATGTGTATATAGTTGTATGTGTATATGGTTGTATGTGTATATAGTTGTATAGTTGTATGTGTATATAGTTGTATGTGTATATAGTTGTATGTGTATATAGTTGTATGTGTATATGGTTGTATGTGTATTGCTCACTGTAAGTTCATTGTGTATTTGTGAAGTACTGTGTATTTGTGAAGTACTGTGTATTTGTGAAGTATTGTGTATTTGTGAAGTACTGTGTATTTGTGAAGTACTGTGTATTTGTGAAGTATTGTGTATTTGTGAAGTACTGTGTATTTGTGAAGTACTGTGTATTTGTGAAGTATTGAGTATTTGTGAAGTATTGTGTATTTGTGAAGTACTGTGTAGCACCCAGGCCTCCTGAGAAGATCCCAGGCCTCCTGAGCAGTGCTTTTGTTCAAACATATGGACATAAAACAATTCAATCGAAAAAGAAGTGACATAAAGTCTAGAGTTAGAGTGAGAGTATTATACATTTATTTAAGTTCTAAAACACCAGATGCACGTGTAAAGGTCAATGACGACGTCTGAAACCAAAAACACACAATATTTAGTTGTCTACAGTGAACATTCTTCAGTCTGTGACGTGATCTTGCATCGTGTCCGACCGCTTTGCACAGCTCCAAACACAAAGGTCAAAGGTCAAAGGGTCATTCTGTCGTTGTCCCTCTGGCCGATACTTTTGTTGTCTGTTGTGATTAGAACAGAAGGTGTTTCCTGAACATCGACCCGAGCATTTTTCCGTGGAATCCCCTCTTCCCATCATGCCTCAGTGCGACGCTCTCTCTTCCCATAATGCCTCAGTGCGACGCTCTCTCTTCCCATCATGCCTCAGTGCGACGCTCTCTCTTCCCATCATGCCTCAGTGCGACGCTCTCTCTTCCCATCATGCCTCAGTGCGACGCTCTCTCTTCCCATCATGCCTCAGTGCGACGCTCTCTCTTCCCATCATGCCTCAGTGCGACGCTCTCTCTTCCCATCATGCCTCAGTGCGACGCTCTCTCTTCCCATAATGCCTCAGTGCGACGCTCTCTCTTCCCATCATGCCTCAGTGCGACGCTCTCTCTTCCCATCATGCCTCAGTGCGACGCTCTCTCTTCCCATCATGCCTCAGTGCGACGCTCTCTCTTCCCATCATGCCTCAGTGCGACGCTCTCTCTTCCCATCATGCCTCAGTGCGACGCTCTCTCTTCCCATCATGCCTCAGTGCGACGCTCTCTCTTCCCATCATGCCTCAGTGCGACGCTCTCTCTTCCCATCATGCCTCAGTGCGACGCTCTCTCTTCCCATGATGCCTCAGTGCGACGCTCTCTCTTCCCATCATGCCTCAGTGCGACGCTCTCTCTTCCCATCATGCCGTACTAGTAGTTGTGTAGTAGTAGTGTAGTGTAGTGTAGTGTAGTAGTAGTGTAGTGTAGTGTAGTAGTAGTGTAGTGTAGTGTAGTGTAGTAGTAGTGTAGTGTAGTGTAGTAGTAGTGTAGTGTAGTGTAGTGTAGTGTAGTGTAGTGTAGTGTAGTGTAGTAGTAGTGTAGTGTAGTGTAGTGTAGTGTAGTAGTAGCGTAGTAGTAGTGTAGTGTAGTAGTAGTGTAGTGTAGTGTAGTATAGTAGTAGTGTAGTGTAGTAGTAGTGTAGTGTAGTGTAGTATAGTAGTAGTGTAGTGTAGTGTAGTGTAGTGTAGTGTAGTGTAGTGTAGTGTAGTGTAGTGTAGTGTAGTGTAGTAGTAGTGTAGTGTAGTGTAGTGTAGTGTAGTGTAGTGTAGTAGTAGTGTAGTGTAGTGTAGTATAGTAGTAGTGTAGTGTAGTGTAGTGTAGTGTAGTGTAGTAGTAGTGTAGTGTAGTGTAGTGTAGTGTAGTGTAGTATAGTATAGTAGTAGTGTAGTGTAGTGTAGTGTAGTGTAGTGTAGTGTAGTGTAGTGTAGTGGAGTGTAGTGTAGTGTAGTGTAGTAGTAGTGTAGTGTAGTGTAGTGTAGTAGTAGTGTAGTGTAGTGTAGTGTAGTGTAGTAGTAGTGTAGTGTAGTGTAGTATAGTAGTAGTGTAGTGTAGTGTAGTGTAGTGTAGTGTAGTGTAGTAGTAGTGTAGTGTAGTGTAGTGTAGTGTAGTATAGTAGTAGTGTAGTGTAGTAGTAGTGTAGTGTAGTGTAGTGTAGTGTAGTAGTAGTGTAGTGTAGTGTAGTGTAGTAGTAGCGTAGTAGTAGTGTAGTGTAGTAGTAGTGTAGTGTAGTGTAGTGTAGTGTAGTGTAGTAGTAGTGTAGTGTAGTGTAGTGTAGTAGTAGCGTAGTAGTAGTGTAGTGTAGTAGTAGTGTAGTGTAGTGTAGTGTAGTGTAGTAGTAGTGTAGTGTAGTGTAGTGTAGTAGTAGTGTAGTGTAGTGTAGTGTAGTGTAGTGTAGTATAGTATAGTAGTAGTGTAGCGTAGTAGTAGTGTAGTGTAGTGTAGTGTAGTGGAGTGTAGTGTAGTGTAGTGTAGTAGTAGTGTAGTGTAGTGTAGTAGTAGTGTAGTGTAGTGTAGTGTAGTGTAGTAGTAGTGTAGTGTAGTGTAGTATAGTAGTAGTGTAGTGTAGTGTAGTGTAGTGTAGTAGTAGTGTAGTGTAGTGTAGTGTAGTGTAGTGTAGTGTAGTGTAGTATAGTAGTAGTGTAGTGTAGTGTAGTGTAGTGTAGTAGTAGCGTAGTAGTAGTGTAGTGTAGTAGTAGTGTAGTGTAGTGTAGTGTAGTGTAGTGTAGTAGTAGTGTAGTGTAGTGTAGTGTAGTGTAGTGTAGTGTAGTAGTAGTGTAGTGTAGTGTAGTAGTAGTGTAGTGTAGTGTAGTGTAGTAGTAGTGTAGTGTAGTGTAGTGTAGTGTAGTAGTAGTGTAGTGTAGTGTAGTATAGTAGTAGTGTAGTGTAGTGCAGTGTAGTGTAGTGTAGTAGTAGTGTAGTGTAGTGTAGTGTAGTGTAGTGTAGTAGTAGTGTAGTGTAGTGTAGTGTAGTGTAGTGTAGTGTAGTGTAGTAGTAGTGTAGTGTAGTGTAGTAGTAGTGTAGTGTAGTGTAGTATAGTAGTAGTGTAGTGTAGTGTAGTGTAGTGTAGTGTAGTGTAGTAGTAGCGTAGTAGTAGTGTAGTGTAGTAGTAGTGTAGTGTAGTGTAGTGTAGTGTAGTAGTAGTGTAGTGTAGTGTAGTGTAGTAGTAGCGTAGTAGTAGTGTAGTGTAGTAGTAGTGTAGTGCAGTGTAGTGTAGTGTAGTAGTAGTGTAGTGTAGTGTAGTGTAGTGTAGTGTAGTGTAGTGTAGTAGTAGTGTAGTGTAGTGTAGTGTAGTAGTAGTGTAGTGTAGTGTAGTGTAGTGTAGTAGGCAAGGCAAGGCAAGTTTATTTGTAGAGCACATTTCATACACAAGGCAATTCAAAGTGCTTCACACAGCAGGAATACAATAAAATTAACTAAATTAAAAATTATCAATCCAACTGATTTTCTAAACTAATAAAATCACAAACAAAAGAGAAGAGTGCAAAGAAAAAATCCCTTCAGTCATTTGCGTAGTAGTAGTGTAGTGTATTAGTAGTGTAGTGTAGTAGTAGTAGTAGTAGTGTAGTAGTAGTGTAGTGTAGTGTAGTGTAGTGTAGTAGTAGTAGTAGTAGTAGTGTAGTAGTAGTGTAGTGTAGTGTAGTGTAGTGTAGTAGTAGTGTAGTGTAGTGTAGTGTAGTGTAGTGTAGTGTAGTAGTAGTGTAGTGTAGTGTAGTAGTAGTGTAGTGTAGTGTAGTGTAGTGTAGTAGTAGTGTAGTGTAGTGCAGTGTAGTGTAGTGTAGTAGTAGTGTAGTGTAGTGCAGTGTAGTGTAGTAGTAGTGTAGTGTAGTGTAGTAGTAGTGTAGTGTAGTAGTAGTGTAGAGTAGTGTAGTAGTAGTGTAGTGTAGTGTAGTGTAGTGTAGTAGTAGTGTAGTTTAGTGTAGTAGCAGTGTAGTGTAGTGTAGTGTAGTGTAGTGTAGTAGTAGTGTAGTGTAGTGTAGTGTAGTAGTAGTGTAGTAGTAGTGTAGTGTAGTAGTAGTGTAGTGTAGTAGTAGTGTAGTGTAGTGTAGTGTAGTGTAGTGTAGTGTAGTAGTAGTGTAGTGTAGTGTAGTGTAGTGTAGTGTAGTAGTAGTGTAGTGTAGTGTAGTGTAGTAGTAGTGTAGTGTAGTGTAGTGTAGTAGTAGTGTAGTGTAGTGTAGTGTAGTAGTAGTGAAGTGTAGTGTAGTGTAGTAGTAGTGTAGTGTAGTGTAGTAGTAGTGTAGTGTAGTGTAGTGTAGTAGTAGTGAAGTGTAGTGTAGTGTAGTAGTAGTGTAGTGTAGTGTAGTGTAGTGTAGTGTTGTAGTAGTGTAGTGTAGTAGTAGCGTAGTAGTAGTGTAGTGTAGTGTATTAGTAGTGTAGTGTAGTAGTAGTAGTAGTGTAGTGTAGTGTAGTGTAGTGTAGTGTAGTAGTAGTGTAGTGTAGTGTAGTGTAGTGTAGTGTAGTAGTAGTGAAGTTTAGTGTAGTGTAGTGTAGTGTAGTAGTAGTGTAGTGTAGTGTAGTGTAGTAGTAGTGTAGTGTAGTGTAGTGTAGTGTAGTGTAGTGTAGTGTAGTGTAGTAGTAGTGTAGTGTAGTGTAGTGTAGTAGTAGTGTAGTGTAGTGTAGTGTAGTGTAGTAGTAGTGTAGTGTAGTAGTAGTGTAGTGTAGTGTAGTGTAGTAGTAGTGTAGTGTAGTGTAGTGTAGTAGTAGTGTAGTGTAGTGTAGTAGTAGTGTAGTGTAGTGTAGTGTAGTAGTAGTGTAGTGTAGTAGTAGTGAAGTGTAGTGTAGTGTAGTGTAGTGTAGTGTAGTGTAGTAGTAGTGTAGTGTAGTAGTAGTGTAGTGTAGTGTAGTAGTAGTGTAGTGTAGTGTAGTGTAGTAGTAGTGTAGTGTAGTAGTAGTGTAGTGTAGTGTAGTGTAGTAGTAGTGTAGTGTAGTGTAGTGTAGTAGTAGTGTAGTGTAGTGTAGTAGTAGTGTAGTGTAGTGTAGTAGTAGTGTAGTGTAGTGTAGTGTAGTAGTAGTGTAGTGTAGTAGTAGTGAAGTGTAGTGTAGTGTAGTGTAGTGTAGTGTAGTGTAGTGTAGTGTAGTGTAGTGTAGTAGTAGTGTAGTGTAGTAGTAGTGTAGTGTAGTGTAGTGTAGTAGTAGTGTAGTGTAGTGTAGTGTAGTAGTAGTGTAGTGTAGTGTAGTGTAGTAGTAGTGTAGTGTAGTAGTAGTGAAGTGTAGTGTAGTGTAGTGTAGTGTAGTGTAGTAGTAGTGTAGTGTAGTAGTAGTGAAGTGTAGTGTAGTGTAGTGTAGTGTAGTGTAGTAGTAGTGTAGTGTAGTGTAGTGTAGTGTAGTGTAGTAGTAGTGTAGTGTAGTGTAGTGTAGTGTAGTAGTAGTGTAGTGTAGTGTAGTAGTGTAGTGTAGTGTAGTAGTAGTGTAGTGTAGTGTAGTGTAGTAGTAGTGTAGTGTAGTGTAGTAGTAGTGTAGTGTAGTGTAGTAGTAGTGTAGTGTAGTGTAGTGTAGTAGTAGTGTAGTGTAGTAGTAGTGAAGTGTAGTGTAGTGTAGTGTAGTGTAGTGTAGTGTAGTGTAGTGTAGTGTAGTGTAGTAGTAGTGTAGTGTAGTAGTAGTGTAGTGTAGTGTAGTGTAGTAGTAGTGTAGTGTAGTGTAGTGTAGTAGTAGTGTAGTGTAGTGTAGTGTAGTAGTAGTGTAGTGTAGTAGTAGTGAAGTGTAGTGTAGTGTAGTGTAGTGTAGTAGTAGTGTAGTGTAGTAGTAGTGAAGTGTAGTGTAGTGTAGTGTAGTGTAGTGTAGTAGTAGTGTAGTGTAGTGTAGTGTAGTGTAGTGTAGTAGTAGTGTAGTGTAGTGTAGTGTAGTGTAGTAGTAGTGTAGTGTAGTGTAGTAGTGTAGTGTAGTGTAGTAGTAGTGTAGTGTAGTGTAGTGTAGTGTAGTGTAGTGTAGTAGTAGTGTAGTGTAGTAGTAGTGTAGTGTAGTGTAGTGTAGTGTAGTAGTAGTGTAGTGTAGTAGTAGTGTAGTGTAGTAGTAGTGTAGTGTAGTGTAGTGTAGTAGTAGTGTAGTGTAGTGTAGTGTAGTGTAGTGTAGTGTAGTAGTAGTGTAGTGTAGTGTAGTAGTAGAGTAGTGTAGTGTAGTAGTAGTGTAGTGTAGTGTAGTAGTAGTGTAGTGTAGTGTAGTGTAGTGTAGTAGTAGTGTAGTGTAGTGTAGTAGTAGTGTAGTGTAGTAGTAGTGTAGTGTAGTGTAGTGTAGTAGTAGTGTAGTGTAGTGTAGTAGTAGTGTAGTGTAGTGTAGTGTAGTAGTAGTGTAGTGTAGTGTAGTGTAGTGTAGTGTAGTAGTAGTGTAGTGTAGTGTAGTGTAGTAGTGTAGTGTAGTGTAGTGTAGTGTAGTGTAGTGTAGTAGTGTAGTGTAGTGTAGTGTAGTGTAGTAGTAGTGTAGTGTAGTGTAGTAGTAGTGTAGTGTAGTGTAGTGTAGTGTAGTGTAGTGTAGTGTAGTGTAGTGGAGTGTAGTGTAGTGTAGTGTAGTAGTAGTGTAGTGTAGTGTAGTGTAGTAGTAGTGTAGTGTAGTGTAGTGTAGTAGTAGTGTAGTGTAGTGTAGTGTAGTGTAGTAGTAGTGTAGTGTAGTGTAGTATAGTAGTAGTGTAGTGTAGTGTAGTGTAGTGTAGTGTAGTGTAGTAGTAGTGTAGTGTAGTGTAGTGTAGTGTAGTATAGTAGTAGTGTAGTGTAGTAGTAGTGTAGTGTAGTGTAGTGTAGTGTAGTAGTAGTGTAGTGTAGTGTAGTGTAGTAGTAGCGTAGTAGTAGTGTAGTGTAGTAGTAGTGTAGTGTAGTGTAGTGTAGTGTAGTGTAGTAGTAGTGTAGTGTAGTGTAGTGTAGTAGTAGCGTAGTAGTAGTGTAGTGTAGTAGTAGTGTAGTGTAGTGTAGTGTAGTGTAGTAGTAGTGTAGTGTAGTGTAGTGTAGTAGTAGTGTAGTGTAGTGTAGTGTAGTGTAGTGTAGTATAGTATAGTAGTAGTGTAGCGTAGTAGTAGTGTAGTGTAGTGTAGTGTAGTGGAGTGTAGTGTAGTGTAGTGTAGTAGTAGTGTAGTGTAGTGTAGTAGTAGTGTAGTGTAGTGTAGTGTAGTGTAGTAGTAGTGTAGTGTAGTGTAGTATAGTAGTAGTGTAGTGTAGTGTAGTGTAGTGTAGTAGTAGTGTAGTGTAGTGTAGTGTAGTGTAGTGTAGTGTAGTGTAGTGTAGTATAGTAGTAGTGTAGTGTAGTGTAGTGTAGTGTAGTAGTAGCGTAGTAGTAGTGTAGTGTAGTAGTAGTGTAGTGTAGTGTAGTGTAGTGTAGTGTAGTAGTAGTGTAGTGTAGTGTAGTGTAGTGTAGTGTAGTGTAGTAGTAGTGTAGTGTAGTGTAGTAGTAGTGTAGTGTAGTGTAGTGTAGTAGTAGTGTAGTGTAGTGTAGTGTAGTGTAGTAGTAGTGTAGTGTAGTGTAGTATAGTAGTAGTGTAGTGTAGTGCAGTGTAGTGTAGTGTAGTAGTAGTGTAGTGTAGTGTAGTGTAGTGTAGTGTAGTAGTAGTGTAGTGTAGTGTAGTGTAGTGTAGTGTAGTGTAGTGTAGTAGTAGTGTAGTGTAGTGTAGTAGTAGTGTAGTGTAGTGTAGTATAGTAGTAGTGTAGTGTAGTGTAGTGTAGTGTAGTGTAGTGTAGTAGTAGCGTAGTAGTAGTGTAGTGTAGTAGTAGTGTAGTGTAGTGTAGTGTAGTGTAGTTGTAGTGTAGTGTAGTGTAGTGTAGTAGTAGCGTAGTAGTAGTGTAGTGTAGTAGTAGTGTAGTGCAGTGTAGTGTAGTGTAGTAGTAGTGTAGTGTAGTGTAGTGTAGTGTAGTGTAGTGTAGTGTAGTAGTAGTGTAGTGTAGTGTAGTGTAGTAGTAGTGTAGTGTAGTGTAGTGTAGTGTAGTAGGCAAGGCAAGGCAAGTTTATTTGTAGAGCACATTTCATACACAAGGCAATTCAAAGTGCTTCACACAGCAGGAATACAATAAAATTAACTAAATTAAAAATTATCAATCCAACTGATTTTCTAAACTAATAAAATCACAAACAAAAGAGAAGAGTGCAAAGAAAAAATCCCTTCAGTCATTTGCGTAGTAGTAGTGTAGTGTATTAGTAGTGTAGTGTAGTAGTAGTAGTAGTAGTGTAGTAGTAGTGTAGTGTAGTGTAGTGTAGTGTAGTAGTAGTAGTAGTAGTAGTGTAGTAGTAGTGTAGTGTAGTGTAGTGTAGTGTAGTGTAGTAGTAGTGTAGTGTAGTGTAGTGTAGTGTAGTGTAGTGTAGTAGTAGTGTAGTGTAGTGTAGTAGTAGTGTAGTGTAGTGTAGTGTAGTGTAGTAGTAGTGTAGTGTAGTGCAGTGTAGTGTAGTGTAGTAGTAGTGTAGTGTAGTGCAGTGTAGTGTAGTAGTAGTGTAGTGTAGTGTAGTAGTAGTGTAGTGTAGTAGTAGTGTAGAGTAGTGTAGTAGTAGTGTAGTGTAGTGTAGTGTAGTGTAGTAGTAGTGTAGTGTAGTGTATTAGCAGTGTAGTGTAGTGTAGTGTAGTGTAGTGTAGTAGTAGTGTAGTGTAGTGTAGTGTAGTAGTAGTGTAGTAGTAGTGTAGTGTAGTAGTAGTGTAGTGTAGTAGTAGTGTAGTGTAGTGTAGTGTAGTGTAGTGTAGTGTAGTGTAGTAGTAGTGTAGTGTAGTGTAGTGTAGTGTAGTGTAGTAGTAGTGTAGTGTAGTGTAGTGTAGTAGTAGTGTAGTGTAGTGTAGTGTAGTAGTAGTGTAGTGTAGTGTAGTGTAGTAGTAGTGAAGTGTAGTGTAGTGTAGTAGTAGTGTAGTGTAGTGTAGTAGTAGTGTAGTGTAGTGTAGTGTAGTAGTAGTGAAGTGTAGTGTAGTGTAGTAGTAGTGTAGTGTAGTGTAGTGTAGTGTAGTGTTGTAGTAGTGTAGTGTAGTAGTAGCGTAGTAGTAGTGTAGTGTAGTGTATTAGTAGTGTAGTGTAGTAGTAGTAGTAGTGTAGTGTAGTGTAGTGTAGTGTAGTGTAGTAGTAGTGTAGTGTAGTGTAGTGTAGTGTAGTGTAGTAGTAGTGAAGTTTAGTGTAGTGTAGTGTAGTGTAGTAGTAGTGTAGTGTAGTGTAGTGTAGTAGTAGTGTAGTGTAGTGTAGTGTAGTGTAGTGTAGTGTAGTGTAGTGTAGTAGTAGTGTAGTGTAGTGTAGTGTAGTAGTAGTGTAGTGTAGTGTAGTGTAGTGTAGTAGTAGTGTAGTGTAGTAGTAGTGTAGTGTAGTGTAGTGTAGTAGTAGTGTAGTGTAGTGTAGTGTAGTAGTAGTGTAGTGTAGTGTAGTAGTAGTGTAGTGTAGTGTAGTGTAGTAGTAGTGTAGTGTAGTAGTAGTGAAGTGTAGTGTAGTGTAGTGTAGTGTAGTGTAGTGTAGTAGTAGTGTAGTGTAGTAGTAGTGTAGTGTAGTGTAGTAGTAGTGTAGTGTAGTGTAGTGTAGTAGTAGTGTAGTGTAGTAGTAGTGTAGTGTAGTGTAGTGTAGTAGTAGTGTAGTGTAGTGTAGTGTAGTAGTAGTGTAGTGTAGTGTAGTAGTAGTGTAGTGTAGTGTAGTAGTAGTGTAGTGTAGTGTAGTGTAGTAGTAGTGTAGTGTAGTAGTAGTGAAGTGTAGTGTAGTGTAGTGT
This sequence comes from Eucyclogobius newberryi, assembly GCF_026437365.1. Classification (NCBI taxonomy): domain Eukaryota; kingdom Metazoa; phylum Chordata; class Actinopteri; order Gobiiformes; family Gobiidae; genus Eucyclogobius; species Eucyclogobius newberryi. Next base: position 48,645,716 of record NW_027315834.1, read on the forward strand.
AGTGTAGTGTAGTGTAGTGTAGTGTAGTGTAGTGTAGTAGTAGTGTAGTGTAGTAGTAGTGTAGTGTAGTGTAGTGTAGTAGTAGTGTAGTGTAGTGTAGTGTAGTAGTAGTGTAGTGTAGTGTAGTGTAGTAGTAGTGTAGTGTAGTAGTAGTGAAGTGTAGTGTAGTGTAGTGTAGTGTAGTGTAGTAGTAGTGTAGTGTAGTAGTAGTGAAGTGTAGTGTAGTGTAGTGTAGTGTAGTGTAGTAGTAGTGTAGTGTAGTGTAGTGTAGTGTAGTGTAGTGTAGTAGTAGTGTAGTGTAGTGTAGTGTAGTGTAGTAGTAGTGTAGTGTAGTGTAGTAGTGTAGTGTAGTGTAGTAGTAGTGTAGTGTAGTGTAGTGTAGTAGTAGTGTAGTGTAGTGTAGTAGTAGTGTAGTGTAGTGTAGTAGTAGTGTAGTGTAGTGTAGTGTAGTAGTAGTGTAGTGTAGTAGTAGTGAAGTGTAGTGTAGTGTAGTGTAGTGTAGTGTAGTGTAGTGTAGTGTAGTGTAGTGTAGTGTAGTAGTAGTGTAGTGTAGTAGTAGTGTAGTGTAGTGTAGTGTAGTAGTAGTGTAGTGTAGTGTAGTAGTAGTGTAGTGTAGTGTAGTGTAGTAGTAGTGTAGTGTAGTAGTAGTGAAGTGTAGTGTAGTGTAGTGTAGTGTAGTAGTAGTGTAGTGTAGTAGTAGTGAAGTGTAGTGTAGTGTAGTGTAGTGTAGTGTAGTAGTAGTGTAGTGTAGTGTAGTGTAGTGTAGTGTAGTAGTAGTGTAGTGTAGTGTAGTGTAGTGTAGTAGTAGTGTAGTGTAGTGTAGTAGTGTAGTGTAGTGTAGTAGTAGTGTAGTGTAGTGTAGTGTAGTGTAGTGTAGTGTAGTAGTAGTGTAGTGTAGTAGTAGTGTAGTGTAGTGTAGTGTAGTGTAGTAGTAGTGTAGTGTAGTAGTAGTGTAGTGTAGTAGTAGTGTAGTGTAGTGTAGTGTAGTAGTAGTGTAGTGTAGTGTAGTGTAGTGTAGTGTAGTGTAGTAGTAGTGTAGTGTAGTGTAGTAGTAGAGTAGTGTAGTGTAGTAGTAGTGTAGTGTAGTGTAGTAGTAGTGTAGTGTAGTGTAGTGTAGTGTAGTAGTAGTGTAGTGTAGTGTAGTAGTAGTGTAGTGTAGTAGTAGTGTAGTGTAGTGTAGTGTAGTAGTAGTGTAGTGTAGTGTAGTAGTAGTGTAGTGTAGTGTAGTGTAGTAGTAGTGTAGTGTAGTGTAGTGTAGTGTAGTGTAGTAGTAGTGTAGTGTAGTGTAGTGTAGTAGTGTAGTGTAGTGTAGTGTAGTGTAGTGTAGTAGTGTAGTGTAGTGTAGTGTAGTGTAGTAGTAGTGTAGTGTAGTGTAGTAGTAGTGTAGTGTAGTGTAGTGTAGTGTAGTAGTAGTGTAGTGTAGTGTAGTGTAGTAGTAGTGTAGTGTAGTGTAGTGTAGTGTAGTAGTAGTGTAGTGTAGTGTAGTGTAGTGTAGTGTAGTGTAGTAGTAGTGTAGTGTAGTGTAGTGTAGTAGTAGTGTAGTGTAGTGTAGTGTAGTGTAGTGTAGTGTAGTAGTAGTAGTAGTGTAGTGTAGTGTAGTGTAGTGTAGTGTAGTAGTAGTGTAGTGTAGTGTAGTGTAGTGTAGTGTAGTAGTAGTGAAGTTTAGTGTAGTGTAGTGTAGTGTAGTAGTAGTGTAGTGTAGTGTAGTGTAGTAGTAGTGTAGTGTAGTGTAGTGTAGTGTAGTGTAGTGTAGTGTAGTGTAGTGTAGTAGTAGTGAAGTGTAGTGTAGTGTAGTAGTAGTGTAGTGTAGTGTAGTGTAGTGTAGTGTTGTAGTAGTGTAGTGTAGTAGTAGCGTAGTAGTAGTGTAGTGTAGTGTATTAGTAGTGTAGTGTAGTAGTAGTAGTAGTGTAGTGTAGTGTAGTGTAGTGTAGTGTAGTAGTAGTGTAGTGTAGTGTAGTGTAGTGTAGTGTAGTAGTAGTGAAGTTTAGTGTAGTGTAGTGTAGTGTAGTAGTAGTGTAGTGTAGTGTAGTGTAGTAGTAGTGTAGTGTAGTGTAGTGTAGTGTAGTGTAGTGTAGTGTAGTGTAGTAGTAGTGTAGTGTAGTGTAGTGTAGTAGTAGTGTAGTGTAGTGTAGTGTAGTGTAGTAGTAGTGTAGTGTAGTAGTAGTGTAGTGTAGTGTAGTGTAGTAGTAGTGTAGTGTAGTGTAGTGTAGTAGTAGTGTAGTGTAGTGTAGTAGTAGTGTAGTGTAGTGTAGTGTAGTAGTAGTGTAGTGTAGTAGTAGTGAAGTGTAGTGTAGTGTAGTGTAGTGTAGTGTAGTGTAGTAGTAGTGTAGTGTAGTAGTAGTGTAGTGTAGTGTAGTAGTAGTGTAGTGTAGTGTAGTGTAGTAGTAGTGTAGTGTAGTAGTAGTGTAGTGTAGTGTAGTGTAGTAGTAGTGTAGTGTAGTGTAGTGTAGTAGTAGTGTAGTGTAGTGTAGTAGTAGTGTAGTGTAGTGTAGTAGTAGTGTAGTGTAGTGTAGTGTAGTAGTAGTGTAGTGTAGTAGTAGTGAAGTGTAGTGTAGTGTAGTGTAGTGTAGTGTAGTGTAGTGTAGTGTAGTGTAGTGTAGTAGTAGTGTAGTGTAGTAGTAGTGTAGTGTAGTGTAGTGTAGTAGTAGTGTAGTGTAGTGTAGTGTAGTAGTAGTGTAGTGTAGTGTAGTGTAGTAGTAGTGTAGTGTAGTAGTAGTGAAGTGTAGTGTAGTGTAGTGTAGTGTAGTGTAGTAGTAGTGTAGTGTAGTAGTAGTGAAGTGTAGTGTAGTGTAGTGTAGTGTAGTGTAGTAGTAGTGTAGTGTAGTGTAGTGTAGTGTAGTGTAGTGTAGTAGTAGTGTAGTGTAGTGTAGTGTAGTGTAGTAGTAGTGTAGTGTAGTGTAGTAGTGTAGTGTAGTGTAGTAGTAGTGTAGTGTAGTGTAGTGTAGTAGTAGTGTAGTGTAGTGTAGTAGTAGTGTAGTGTAGTGTAGTAGTAGTGTAGTGTAGTGTAGTGTAGTAGTAGTGTAGTGTAGTAGTAGTGAAGTGTAGTGTAGTGTAGTGTAGTGTAGTGTAGTGTAGTGTAGTGTAGTGTAGTGTAGTGTAGTAGTAGTGTAGTGTAGTAGTAGTGTAGTGTAGTGTAGTGTAGTAGTAGTGTAGTGTAGTGTAGTAGTAGTGTAGTGTAGTGTAGTGTAGTAGTAGTGTAGTGTAGTAGTAGTGAAGTGTAGTGTAGTGTAGTGTAGTGTAGTAGTAGTGTAGTGTAGTAGTAGTGAAGTGTAGTGTAGTGTAGTGTAGTGTAGTGTAGTAGTAGTGTAGTGTAGTGTAGTGTAGTGTAGTGTAGTAGTAGTGTAGTGTAGTGTAGTGTAGTGTAGTAGTAGTGTAGTGTAGTGTAGTAGTGTAGTGTAGTGTAGTAGTAGTGTAGTGTAGTGTAGTGTAGTGTAGTGTAGTGTAGTAGTAGTGTAGTGTAGTAGTAGTGTAGTGTAGTGTAGTGTAGTGTAGTAGTAGTGTAGTGTAGTAGTAGTGTAGTGTAGTAGTAGTGTAGTGTAGTGTAGTGTAGTAGTAGTGTAGTGTAGTGTAGTGTAGTGTAGTGTAGTGTAGTAGTAGTGTAGTGTAGTGTAGTAGTAGAGTAGTGTAGTGTAGTAGTAGTGTAGTGTAGTGTAGTAGTAGTGTAGTGTAGTGTAGTGTAGTGTAGTAGTAGTGTAGTGTAGTGTAGTAGTAGTGTAGTGTAGTAGTAGTGTAGTGTAGTGTAGTGTAGTAGTAGTGTAGTGTAGTGTAGTAGTAGTGTAGTGTAGTGTAGTGTAGTAGTAGTGTAGTGTAGTGTAGTGTAGTGTAGTGTAGTAGTAGTGTAGTGTAGTGTAGTGTAGTAGTGTAGTGTAGTGTAGTGTAGTGTAGTGTAGTAGTGTAGTGTAGTGTAGTGTAGTGTAGTAGTAGTGTAGTGTAGTGTAGTAGTAGTGTAGTGTAGTGTAGTGTAGTGTAGTAGTAGTGTAGTGTAGTGTAGTGTAGTAGTAGTGTAGTGTAGTGTAGTGTAGTGTAGTAGTAGTGTAGTGTAGTGTAGTAGTAGTGTAGTGTAGTGTAGTGTAGTAGTAGTGTAGTGTAGTGTAGTGTAGTGTAGTGTAGTGTAGTAGTAGTGTAGTGTAGTGTAGTGTAGTAGTAGTGTAGTGTAGTGTAGTGTAGTGTAGTAGTAGTGTAGTGTAGTGTAGCCTCCTGCTGGTGCCAGAGTCAGGACTAAACATGGACCGGCCTCCTGCTGGTGCCAGAGTCAGGACTAAACATGGACCGGCCTCCTGCTGGTGCCAGAGTCAGGACTAAACATGGAGCGGCCTCCTGCTGGTGCCAAAGTCAGGACTAAACATGGACCGGCCTCCTGCTGGTGCCAGAGTCAGGACTAAACATGGACCGGCCTCCTGCTGGTGCAAGAGTCAGGCCTCCTGCTGGTGCCAGACTCGTCTGCATCTGCAACATGTTAGAGCGCCCCCTGTGTCTGTGTCCTCCTAGTAGCAGTAGCAGTAGTAGTAGCAGTAGTAGTACTACTACTGCTACAGTTCGTACACAACAGGAAAAGTCAAATCAAAGATGTGACAGAGACAAATCTCTCGTCGTTTTGTTTCTTGTATAAACGTTCAGCTCCAGTACACACAGTACACACAGTACATACAGTACACACAGTACACACAGTACACACAGTACACACAGTACTCACAGTACACACAGTACTCATAGTACACACAGTACTCACAGTACGCACAGTACTCACAGTACTCACAGTACACACAGTACACACAGTACTCATAGTACACACAGTACACACAGTACACACAGTACTCACAGTACACACAGTACTCACAGTACACACAGTACTCATAGTACACACAGTACTCACAGTACACACAGTACTCATAGTACACACAGTACACACAGTACACACAGTACTCATAGTACACACAGTACACACAGTACTCACAGTACAAACAGTACACACAGTACTCATAGTACACACAGTACTCACAGTACACACAGTACACACAGTACTCATAGTACACACAGTACACACAGTACTCACAGTACACACAGTACACACAGTACTCATAGTACACACAGTACACACAGTACACACAGTACTCATAGTACACACAGTACACACAGTACACACAGTACTCACAGTACACACAGGACACACAGTACTCATAGTACACACAGTACTCACAGTACACACAGTACTCACAGTACACACAGTACTAACAGTACACAAAGTACACACAGTACTTACAGTACTCACAGTACACACAGTACTCATAGTACACACAGTACTCACAGTACTCACAGTACACACAGTACTCATAGTACACACAGTACACACAGTACTCACAGTACACACAGTACACACAGTACTCACAGTACTCATAGTACACACAGTACTCACAGTACACACAGTACTCACAGTACACACAGTACACACAGTACTCATAGTACACACAGTACTCACAGTACACACAGTACTCACAGTACACACAGTACTCACAGTACACACAGGACACAGGACACAAGGCACACACAGTACACAGAGTACACATAGTACACAGAGTACACACAGTACACAGGGTACACACGGTACACACAGTACACAGCGTACAGAGAGTACTGCAGTATGTTGTCGGGGCACAGTACACAGAGTACACAGAGTATACACAGTACATAGCGTACAGAGAGTACTGCAGTATGTTGTCGGGGCACAGTACACAGAGTTTACACAGTACACAGCGTACAGAGAGTACTGCAGTATGTTGTCGGGGCACAGTACAGAGAGTACACAGAGTATACACAGTACACAGCGTACAGAGAGTACTGCAGTATGTTGTCGGGGCACAGGTGAGAGATGGTGCTGTTGTGTAACGGGTCAAAGATGAGGTCATATGCAGTACAACATGCAGTACAAGATAAGATAAGATAAGATATTCCTTTATTGTCCCACATGGGGAAATTTTATTGTTGCAACGCAGGAAGATCCAGAGGTAGATACAGAAGAACAGATCACCTATAGGAAGTCTGAAAAACACTTTCAGTAGAAGATCTCCTATAAATAAATAAAAACTCCCATAGACAAATAAATGAATACATAAATACATAAATACCATTGCATGTGATCACGACAGTATTGCACATGTGTATGACAGTGTTTGTTGTAGAGTCTGACAGCAGCAGAAGGACAGACTGTGAAACATCTCCTTCACACAGCGAGGGTGGATCAGTCACTGAAGCTGCTCTCCAGAGTGGACAGAGTGTCCTGCAGGGGACAGAGTGTCCTGCAGGGGACAGAGTGTCCTGCAGGGGACAGAGTGTCCTGCAGGGGGCAGAGTGTCCTGCAGGGGGCGACACTCATGGTCCAGCATAGATGTGAGTTTAGCCAGGACCTTCTGTCCTCCACCTCCTGCACCAAGTCCAGAGGACAGCCCAGGACGGAGCTGTGTCCAGCTTCTTTCTCTCCCTCTGTGATGACCACGCCTACAGGAGCTGATGCACCACAGAGGAGGAGAAGGTCTTCAGGAGTGGCCCTGTCAGGAGCGGCCCTGTCAGGAGCGGCCCTGTCACTCCAAAAGTCCTGAGTCTCCTCAGGAGGTGGAGCCGACTCTGGCTCGTCCTGTTCAGTCTGTGTTATGAGTCCAGTTTGTGGTTCAGATGAACACCAGGTCCTTGTGTGAGTCACTCTCTCAATGTCCCGTCCCTGTTCACTGGTGAGGGGGGCGTGGCCTGTCCCGTCCCTGTTCACTGGTGAGGGGGGCGTGGCCTGTCCCGTCCCTGTTCACTGGTGAGGGGGGCGTGGCCTGTCCCGTCCCTGGATGTTCACTGGTGAGGGGGGCGTGGCCTGTCCCGTCCCTGGATGTTCACTGGTGAGGGGGGCGTGGCCTGTCCTGTCCCTGGATGTTCACTGGTGAGGGGGGCGTGGCCTGTCCTGTCCCTGGATGTTCACTGGTGAGGGGGGCGTGGCCTGTCCCGTCCCTGGATGTTCACTGGTGAGGGGGGCGTGGCCTGTCCCGTCCCTGGATGTTCACTGGTGAGGGGGGCGTGGCCTGTCCCGTCCCTGTTCACTGGTGAGGGGGGCGTGGCCTGTCCCGTCCCTGTTCACTGGTGAGGGGGGCGTGGCCTGTCCCGTCCCTGTTCACTGGTGAGGGGGGCGTGGCCTGTCCCGTCCCTGTTCACTGGTGAGGGGGGCGTGGCCTGTCCCGTCCCTGTTCACTGGTGAGGGGGGCGTGGCCTGTCCCGTCCCTGTTCACTGGTGAGGGGGGCGTGGCCTGTCCCGTCCCTGTTCACTGGTGAGGGGGGCGTGGCCTGTACCGTCCCTGTTCACTGGTGAGGGGGGCGTGGCCTGTCCCGTCCCTGTCACTGGTGAGGGGGGCGTGGCCTGTCCTGTCCCTGTTCACTGGTGAGGGGGGCGTGGCCTGTCCTGTCCCTGGATGTTCACTGGTGAGGGGGGCGTGGCCTGTCCCGTCCCTGGATGTTCACTGGTGAGGGGGGCGTGGCCTGTCCCGTCCCTGGATGTTCACTGGTGAGGGGGGCGTGGCCTGTCCTGTCCCTGGATGTTCACTGGTGAGGGGGGCGTGGCCTGTCCCGTCCCTGGATGTTCACTGGTGAGGGGGGCGTGGCCTGTCCTGTCCCTGGATGTTCACTGGTGAGGGGGGCGTGGCCTGTCCTGTCCCTGGATGTTCACTGGTGAGGGGGGCGTGGCCTGTCCTGTCCCTGTTCACTGGTGAGGGGGGCGTGGCCTGTCCCGTCCCTGTTCATTGGTGAGGGGGGCGTGGCCTGTTCCGTCTCTGGATGTTCACTGGTGAGGGGGGCGTGGCCTGTCCCGTCCCTGGATGTTCACTGGTGAGGGGGGCGTGGCCTGTCCTGTCCCTGGATGTCCACTGGTGAGGGGGGCGTGGCCTGTCCCGTCCCTGGATGTTCACTGGTGAGGGGGGTGTGGCCTGTCCTGTCCCTGGATGTTCACTGGTGAGGGGGGCGTGGCCTGTCCTGTCCCTGGATGTTCACTGGTGAGGGGGGCGTGGCCTGTCCCGTCCCTGGATGTTCACTGGTGAGGGGGGCGTGGCCTGTCCTGTCCCTGGATGTTCACTGGTGAGGGGGGCGTGGCCTGTCCTGTCCCTGGATGTTCACTGGTGAGGGGGGCGTGGCCTGTCCCGTCCCTGTTCACTGGTGAGGGGGGCGTGGCCTGTCCTGTCCCTGGATGTTCACTGGTGAAGGGGGCGTGGCCTGTCCCGTCCCTGGATGTCCACTGGTGAGGGGGGCGTGGCCTGTCCTGTCCCTGGACGTTCACTGGTGAGGGGGGCGTGGCCTGTCCCGTCCCTGGATGTCCACTGGTGAGGGGGGCGTGGCCTGTCCCGTCCCTGGATGTTCACTGGTGAGGGGGGCGTGGCCTGTCCCGTCCCTGGATGTTCACTGGTGAGGGGGGCGTGGCCTGTCCCGTCCCTGGATGTTCACTGGTGAGGGGGGCGTGGCCTGTCCTGTCCCTGGATGTTCACTGGTGAGGGGGGCGTGGCCTGTCCCGTCCCTGGATGTTCACTGGTGAGGGGGGCGTGGCCTGTCCCGTCCCTGGATGTCCACTGGTGAGGGGGGCGTGGCCTGTCCTGTCCCTGGATGTTCACTGGTGAGGGGGGCGTGGCCTGTCCTGTCCCTGGATGTTCACTGGTGAGGGGGGCGTGGCCTGTCCCGTCCCTGGATGTTCACTGGTGAGGGGGGCGTGGCCTGTCCTGTCCCTGGATGTTCACTGGTGAGGGGGGCGTGGCCTCTGTGGAAGTCCACCACCATCTCCTTGGTCTTCCCCGCGTTGATGAGGAGGAGGTTCCACAAAGTCCTGCTCCAGTCCTCTGTCCTCTGTCCTCCACATCATCGTCGTCCATGATGAGTCCGATGATGGCAGAGTGGTCAGAGAACTTCTGCAGGACACAGCTGTCCATGTCTGAGGTCTGCAGTGTAGAGGGTGAAGAGAAAGGGCAGTTCAATATGTGTTATTCTCCTGGACATAGATGAATGGCCCCGTGGATAGCACTTTCACCTCACAGTAACATGGTCCTGGGTTCATATCTGTAGCTGGGACATTTGAGAATGGGTCAAATGCAAAAATGGCAAGTAAAGTGAAGCGTGACCTAAAACAGCTAAACCAGGTCTAAACCAGGACTAAACCAGGTCTAAACCAGGACTAAACCAGGTCTAAACCAGGTCTAAACCAGGACTAAACCAGGTCTAAACCAGGTCTAAACCAGGACTAAACCAGGTCTAAACCAGGACTAAACCAGGTCTAAACCAGGTCTAAACCAGGACTAAACCAGGTCTAAACCAGGTCTAAACCAGGACTAAACCAGGTCTAAACCAGGACTAAACCAGGACTAAACCAGATCTAAACCAGGTCTAAACCAGGTCTAAACCAGGACTAAACCAGGTCTAAACCAGGACTAAACCAGGACTAAACCAGGTCTAAACCAGGTCTAAACCAGGACTAAACCAGGACTAAACCAGGTCTAAACCAGGACTAAACCAGGTCTAAACCAGGACTAAACCAGGACTAAACCAGGACTAAACCAGGTCTAAACCAGGTCTAAACCAGGTCTAAACCAGGACTAAACCAGGTCTAAACCAGGTCTAAACCAGGTCTAAACCAGGACTAAACCAGGACTAAACCAGGTCTAAACCAGGACTAAACCAGGACTAAACCAGGACTAAACCAGGACTAAACCAGGTCTAAACCAGGACTAAACCAGGACTAAACCAGGTCTAAACCAGGACTAAACCAGGACTAAACCAGGACTAAACCAGGACTAAACCAGGTCTAAACCAGGACTAAACCAGGTCTAAACCAGGTCTAAACCAGGTCTAAACCAGGTCTAAACCAGGTCTAAACCAGGACTAAACCAGGTCTAAACCAGGACTAAACCAGGACTAAACCAGGACTAAACCAGGACTAAACCAGGTCTAAACCAGGACTAAACCAGGTCTAAACCAGGTCTAAACCAGGTCTAAACCAGGTCTAAACCAGGTCTAAACCATAGCTAGTTAAAGACAAACAGCAGAGATACAGAAGACATGAAAGAACCCCTGCTTATTTTGCAGTCTCTTGCGCCCCCTGGTGGAGGGAGTAGTGATAGTATAGAGAGTACTACTACTACAGACTATAGAGAGTATTTACAGTAACAATGACTGAGGTAATATTTCAATGTTTTAAGTTTGGGATTCTTATAATTTGTCAGATACAATTAGACTCTTAATTATTATGTATAATTAATAAAAACAAGCAAAACATGTTCATTTTCACCATGTTCACTTTATTATGAAGGATGAATTCATAATCAATAATTGACTCTTTATATTTAAACATACAGTTTATTAAAGACGTCACAGCTTGAACAGATGAAATATCAAGTGTAAATACTTTAAGACAGAAGCAGATACTTTATATTAACCACGTACAACTCACACTTCTTCTGTAAGACTTATATTTGGCAATAAAAATATATGAAGTACATTATCACCTCGTCGAAATAATGATCCAAAATAAGACACGTGTGAACCAGAAATATGAATAAATAATTAAGAATGACATTTCATGCAAACAACGTGGACTCGGCCTGAACGAGTCATGGACCGGTCCTGGTCCTGGTCCTGGTCCTGGTCCTGGTCCTGGTCCTGGTCCTGGTCCTGGTCCTGGTCCTGGTCCTGATCCTGATCCTGGTCTTGGTCCTGGTCCTGGTCTTCACTGGAAGCAGAGGTAGTTGAGGAGGATCTTGGGCATGTGCAGTTGTGCGATGGCCTTCAGCGCTCTGGGGCCGAGATGGTTCCTGACCGAGAGTCGACTCAACTGCTGCAGACTCAGAGGAGAGCCTACAGAGAAGAGAGGGTCAAACACCTGAGAGCCTACAGAGAAGACAGGGTCAAACACCTGAGAGCCTACAGAGAAGAGAGGGTCAAACACCTGAGAGCCTACAGAGAAGACAGGGTCAAACACCTGAGAGCCTACAGAGAAGACAGGGTCAAACACCTGAGAGCCTACAGAGAAGACAGGGTCAAACACCTGAGGGCCTACAGAGAAGACAGGGTCAAACACCTGAGAGCCTACAGAGAAGACAGGGTCAAACACCTGAGGGCCTACAGAGAAGACAGGGTCAAACACCTGAGAGCCTACAGAGAAGACAGGGTCAAACACCTGAGGGCCTACAGAGAAGACAGGGTCAAACACCTGAGAGCCTACAGAGAAGACAGGGTCAAACACCTGAGAGCCTACAGAGAAGAGAGGGTCAAACACCTGAGAGCCTACAGAGAAGACAGGGTCAAACACCTGAGAGCCTACAGAGAAGACAGGGTCAAACACCTGAGAGCCTACAGAGAAGACAGGGTCAAACACCTGAGGGCCTACAGAGAAGACAGGGTCAAACACCTGAGAGCCTACAGAGAAGACAGGGTCAAACACCTGAGGGCCTACAGAGAAGACAGGGTCAAACACCTGAGAGCCTACAGAGAAGACAGGGTCAAACACCTGAGAGCCTACAGAGAAGAGAGGGTCAAACACCTGAGAGCCTACAGAGAAGACAGGGTCAAACACCTGAGAGCCTACAGAGAAGACAGGGTCAAACACCTGAGAGCCTACAGAGAAGACAGGGTCAAACACCTGAGAGCCTACAGAGAAGACAGGGTCAAACACCTGAGGGCCTACAGAGAAGACAGGGTCAAACACCTGAGAGCCTACAGAGAAGACAGGGTCAAACACCTGAGGGCCTACAGAGAAGACAGGGTCAAACACCTGAGAGCCTACAGAGAAGACAGGGTCAAACACCTGAGGGCCTACAGAGAAGACAGGGTCAAACACCTGAGAGCCTACAGAGAAGACAGGGTCAAACACCTGAGAGCCTACAGAGAAGACAGGGTCAAACACCTGAGGGCCTACAGAGAAGACAGGGTCAAACACCTGAGGGCCTACAGAGAAGACAGGGTCAAACACCTGAGGGCCTACAGAAAAGACAGGGTCAAACACCTGAGAGCCTACAGAGAAGACAGGGTCAAACACCTGAGAGCCTACAGAGAAGACAGGGTCAAACACCTGAGGGCCTACAGAGAAGACAGGGTCAAACACCTGAGGGCCTACAGAGAAGACAGGGTCAAACACCTGAGGGCCTACAGAGAAGAGAGGGTCAAACACCTGAGAGCCTACAGAGAAGACAGGGTCAAACACCTGAGGGCCTACAGAGAAGACAGGGTCAAACACCTGAGGGCCTACAGAGAAGACAGGGTCAAACACCTGAGGGCCTACAGAGAAGACAGGGTCAAACACCTGAGAGCCTACAGAGAAGACAGGGTCAAACACCTGAGGGCCTACAGAGAAGACAGGGTCAAACACCTGAGGGCCTACAGAGAAGACAGGGTCAAACACCTGAACCTGAGGGCCTACAGAGAAGAGAGGGTCAAACACCTGAGAGCCTACAGAGAAGAGAGGGTCAAACACCTGAACCTGAGGGCCTACAGAGAGGGTACTCACTCTCGTAGGAGCGCAGGCGCTCTGCGGGGCCCGACCCGGGCCGGGTGTAGTCCCCTGGTCTTCGGTCGCGTTGGTCTCGGGAGTAAACGTTGGCTCCAAACTCCACCAGGATCTGGATCATGTCCTCGCTCTTGTTCTTGGCGGCGTGATGCAGCGGCGTCTCGTGCAGTCGCGCCGCGTTCACTTTGGCCCCTGAGAGAAACACATCTCCTCAGGCTTTATGCCCCCCGCGGCGCAGGGGCCTCCTCCACACACCATCACTCCAGGAGCTGTGTCTGTCACACCTGCGTTGAGGAGCACCTTGGCACAGCCCATGTGGTCGTTGACACAGGCCACGTGCAGCGGCGTGCCGTGGTACAGGTCGTACGCCTCCAGACTCGCTCCCATGGCAACCAGCAGCTCCACACACTCGGAGCTACCTGAGGAGCACAAGGAGGCGTCACGTGTGGCCCTGACCTCCTGGAGGAAAGGTCTGACCTCCCATGCAGGCTTCGTGCAGAGGAGACGCCGTCCTGGAGGTCAGCGCCGGGTTCGTCTTTGCTCCGTGTTTCAGGAGGAGACGCACACACTCCAGACTCCCAGAGGAGCAGGCCTCACACAGAGGAGTGCTCCCATCCACGTTCCTCGCATCCACCTGAAGAGGAGGAGGAGGGGGGGGAGGGAGAGGAGAGTATAAGTATTACAGTTTCTGTTCACTGCCAGGTGTGTCGCCATGGCGATGCACAGAAGCAGGTTACTCAATGGTCACGAGAGCAGAGACCTGCCCTGACGAGGGCCGCTGGATGCCGCTTGCGGCTTTAATTTTATATTTATTTATGATTTGTGTTCTGAACAAATTATGAGAATATTCTGCCTCATTCTGGGTCTCGCGGGCGACCGGACCCGTGTCGGGGTCGCCCAGTTCCGTGTCGGGGTCGCGAGGGCGACCAGACCCGTGTCGGGGTCGCCCAGTTCCGTGTCGGGGTCGCGAGGGCGACCAGACCCGTGTCGGGGTCGCGAGGCGAGGGCGACCAGACCCGTGTCGGGGTCGCCCAGTCCCGTGTCGGGGTCGCGCGGGCGACCGGACCCGTGTCGGGGTCGCCCAGTTCCGTGTCGGGGTCGCGAGGGCGACCAGACCCGTGTCGGGGTCGCCCAGTTCCGTGTCGGGGTCGCGAGGGCGACCAGACCCGTGTCGGGGTCGCGAGGCGAGGGCGACCAGACCCGTGTCGGGGTCGCCCAGTCCCGTGTCGGGGTCGCGCGGGCGACCGGACCCGTGTCGGGGTCGCGCGGACGACCGGACCCGATCCCGGAGACTGTCTGACCTGAGCGCCGGCGTCCAGCAGCAGCTCCACACACTGCGTCTGACCCTTGACACAGGCCTCGTGCAGCGGCGTGATGGAGTCCACCGCCACCATGTTCACCGAGGCCCCGCCTTCGATCAGCCGCCTCAGGGCAGACGCCGCGCCCTCAGACGCCGCCCTGTGCACCTCCGTCCGCTCGGACCAGCAGCCTGCCAGGGAAACATGTGAATGTGAGTGGCCGGTGTGCTTAGGGTCAAAGGGCATCTGCACCCGGCTCGTCTGCAGCAGGCTTCAGTGAGCTTCCCCCCTTTTTCCTTTTTCAAAATTTAAAACACAAAACAACAAAAACAAACAGGACAAGACAACGTGCATCCAGAGAAACCAAAGTGAAGACAAAGTCCAAAGTAAAAGTCCCACTTTGTCCAAAGTCAGTTAAATTTCGAAGTCTGGTGGGGCTCAGAGCTAGCGCACATCACGACGAAAAACACTCAATAATCCAGCCGAACAAAGTCGAAACAAGTTGAATTAAAGCGATTCCAGCGCGTGTCCCGATCGTACAAGTAAAGTAGAAAAAATATTTACAAAATACAAAGCCGTCCACAATACGGGAAGACGGGTTTTGAAGCCCAAATTGAGTGGGACGTCCCAGTATTAGACCTTGAGTAGAGCTGCAAGATTAACCCAAATCGAAAGGACACAATAACCTAATGGCAAAGGTCATAAGTGCCAATATCCTGTCATTCAGCACAAAAACTGTAACTCTAAATTAGATCTGTTGAGACGTCTAGTAGTTTGTCAGTTCATGGGCCCGTTTCAGTGTTCAGTGTTCAGTGCAATTTGCATTTAAATGTGAACTTTTAACAGAATCGTACAATCAAAACAAAAATAACAAATCTAATCACAATCGCATATCTTCAGAAAAATCACAATTAGATATTTTTTCACAAAATGGTACAGCCAGAGCAGAGCCACAGATTGAAAATGACTCTGGGATGAGACAAAAACACTGTCCAGATGATACAACTTATCTTATATTCTTCTACGACGGAACACTCCTGGTCTATTTGTGACGAAATTGAGTTTGACGTTCTAGGATTGTGACAAAAACAGTTTGAATGGATGTGGATGTGGCGCATGCGCAGCCATGGCAACGTGCTGCTGTCCCGGGAAGGAGGCCGCAGGTGTGCAGTAGCACGCGGGGAACTACTCAATTGCACAACAACAATCCTCTATTATTCCTTTCAGTCCCTTTTCTCTGGTCAGTTTGTGTTTCTGGTGGAACTAAAACGCTAAAAATAAAAACATCATGATATAAATATTTGGTAAAATTTTGACTTCTCAAATAACTATATCATAATTTATATTTTTGGTATTTGGATATATTTCTTTTATATTTTTCTACTAATCCTAATTGTATTGTGTATCATGTACATTGTATATTGCTGGCGTGCTACACGTTGCCTGGGACTAGAGTAAGAAACGAGCTAAACTACAGCTAATACTGGCACAATAACAGCTCAAATAAACTAATAATAATAATAATAATAATAATAATAAATAACACCAAATTAAATCGAACATCCTGAGCGCCTTTTATACGCACGTGCATAGGTTCAATTTCCACTTAAAGCAGCTAAATGTGCATGAATTATGATGCAAACGTTAAGAATGTGTTACAGAAGTCAGCACGGGACGAGCCTGGTGTTAGCTTTAGCTTTAGCTTTAGCTTGGCCGGGAGCCTAAGACGGCGCGGGACCAAAGCAGGACACGAACAGCGTCTTTCACTTCTCACTCACCGATGTCCCCGAAGAAATACGGCCGCGCACTTTCGCCCGCCATGCTGTTGTAGCCGTAGAGCTAACACAGAAGCTAACACTGAAGCTAACGGCTAACAGACCGAGCGACACTTCTCCCGTGTTTACAAACAGAGCGGTCACGTGAGGCGGCGAAGGCGCACGTGTCCTGCGCCCCTGCGCCTCGCTGATGACGGCGCACTTGGCAGACTGTGATTGGCTGAATGAAAAAAGAACCAGGAAGATAAACAAATTGACTTTTTCCACGTGTTTCGAACGCGGCCGAGAGTTCGACAGAGACAAGTTTAAACTTTTGAAATTAATACACGACTCGACGACTATTTCTTACCCGAGAACTGCTGGGATCCTGTAGCTTATGTCCCGCTAATGTGACTGTTGTAAGATCGTCTTGGATCATATCACTAAAGTAAGCAAATGTAGCGTACAAGCAGGCGAGATCAGAGGACCAAGACCTGTGTGGTCTTGGTCCGCTTGTGGTTTTTGACAACTTTGGCTATACCAGAGGTCAGCGACCTTTGATGTTCAAAGAGCCAAATCGGACCAAAAAAACAAAACACAAAGGGAACAAAGGCTGTAAGTGTATATTAGCTATATTAGCCGACTATCAAAATGACAAGGCTACAAATACATACTGAGCATCCCTATTAAATGAGTATTTTCCCTGCAGCGCCCCCTGGAGAGAGAGACGCACCACGTGAGTACTCTGCTATACCATTTTTGGTGCTTTAAGTCTAACTTCCATTACAATGTTAAAGGCGCAATGGACGATTTTTCGGCGATTTGAGAACTCAGGCGGAAGTGCATGCCCCTCCCCCGTGTGGACTGATACAACACACACGTGCGTTTGTTTATTAGCGCGACGGAGCACATCGCATCTCTCGTCTCCTGTAGATTTCCGTCTTCTTCTGCGTCAGCTCGAACTGTCTTTCTCCGTCTTCATTTTGTCCCGTACACTGAGGGAACTATATTATGATAGATCCATGCGCTTAGACACGCGGAACCGTGCTGCTCATGGGGACGAGCCGCATGCGGCTGCAGGTTAACGAGGCCCTGCAGGTGAACCAGGCTCACCAGGCTCTGCAGGTGAACCAGGCTCTGCAGGTGAACGGTAGGTGTGTTTTATGATTGATACGTGGCAGGACTAATCGGCAGTTCACGCTACGAGGAAATAAGACTCGGATTTTGGTTAAAAAATCGTCCATTCAACCTTTAATGCATCATATTTTGTTGCATTGATGAAAATATCGAAATACAATTAAGAAATTAGAATTTTGGTGTCATTTTTATTTTGAGGATTAGAGAAAAACAAAAAACACAGTCCTCTTCCAACCTTAATAACAGTACAATCCTCTTCTCTTTCCAATTGAACTTGTGCTGCAACGATTACTCGAGTTAATCGAATAATTCGATTACAAAAAAGCTTTGATTATTATTTTGCCTCGATGCTTCGTTTAATTTACATATTTTATTAAAAACACGTGAATCTGTGGCGCGCGGAGCGACTTGTTGCGCTTTATATATATTCTTAATATACTCCTTATATATTCTTTATATACAAACAGAACAGAAGAAGTGAAATGTTGCTGTTTTGGGGACAATCTTTTGTGAAATTAAGAATAAAATGTGTTTTTTTAAGGCAGAAACTCAATTTGTTATTTGTTTATTACAATGAATTATAATGTTTATTTAAAAAACGATTTAATATGCTTTAAATGGTTTACAGATTGTACAAAAAATTAATCGATTAATCGAAGAAAAAATCTGTAGATTTATCAATTACTAAAAGAATCGATAGCAGCAGCCCTAAATTGAGCCTGAAATTATATATATGATAATTTCTTCAAAGTCGTCCCATCAAAGTTCACATACTGCATAACAGAGTAATAACTGTTTGATATCGATCACACACGACTCAACACAGGCACTTGAGTATGTTCGAGCTGAATTAATGTCCCTTTCCTTCACTGTCTTTGCGGCGAATCCTCCATGTCCTCCCTGAAACGTCTTTCCAAATGACCCTTTTTGTTATTTGACATCTTCTCATGACAAACAAACATGCAGACGATCCTTCTGCATTGGCAATGAAAGCACATGACTCGGTCCATTCTTCCTTGAATCCGCTGTTCTCATCATTTCTTCCGTAACGGTTTGTTTACAACCGGCACCTGCGGCACTGCTCCGCCCACGAGCTGGTGCTCCTCCTACATGCTCCGCCCACGAGCTGGTGCTCCTCCTACATGCTCCGCCCACGAGCTGGTGCTCCTCCTACATGCTCCGCCCACGAGCTGGTGCTCCTCCTACATGCTCCGCCCACGAGCTGGTGCTCCTCCTACATGCTCCGCCCACGAGCTGGTGCTCCTCCTACATGCTCCGCCCACGAGCTGGTGCTCCTCCTACATGCTCCGCCCACGAGCTGGTGCTCCTCCTACATGCGCCGCGCACGTGCGCTGCGCTGAAACGAGCGTCGCAGGCTATGACGCAAATCTTTGTCGATAGAAATGTTGAAATTTAACATCTATAATAATAATAATAATAAAAATGTTTACAGCATTGGAAAATGTTAAGAATGTTTGTATCATGTTTGTCCTCCGACAGACACAATATTAGAACAACAAATAGTTTTTTTTCCCCAAATTTGTGATTTTCGTTTTTTTGCATTATGTGAAAGTTGAAGTTATAAAGGAGCCCCTCCGTGCTTAAGATATCAGTATTCATTACCTTTAAAAGTACACATTAAGCTGTTAAAAATGGGTTGTTTTCGTGTGCCGCGTGTGGGGCGTTACCCTTTCTTCAGCCACGTACTGTTTACATTTTTCCACCAATCAGCTGCTAACCGCATGGCTACAGCTACGTGCCTCCTGTGTGTTCTCCACATGTGGTTGGGGGAGACACCTTGTTTTCTCCTCTCAGAGACATTATTTACTCTCCAGACTTTCTCCAGAGATGATTACCTGGACTACATTGGAACGGAACTGAGGTACTTTTACTCTAATTGCTTTAACGCTGTGTTTTAAGGCGGTCTCGTGATCACTTTAGAATCTTACTTTTGCCTCGCGCACCGGAGCAGATACGGAGCAATGCTAAGCTAACATGCTGCTTCAGTGCACTGAATCGGGTTATTTTTCTGCGTTTTGTCTGTACAAATTATATATTTATGTAGTATTTCTTGACCCGTAGGTTGTGTGGGTTGTGTTTTATGTCTGTTTTATGATGCATTAAGAAAGTTTTCGTGGCAAAACCTGCGTTTAGCTCCGGGATGTGGGGCTAAGATGAAAGCTAAACTTGCTATCAACCTGTTAGCTTCGTACCAACCGGTTATTCATCTTAACGAAAGTTATTTATATAATGTATTTATACAATTGAATTGATGAATGTACTGAAGTATTTACTGCATTATTTGTTAATTTAAAGAGATGAACTAAATGACATAGAAGCTAGCTAATGTTTGTGTATTTCACTGATGGTCCTGTCTATTGACCGCAGGCCAGGTGTGCCCAGTGGGGTACCAGAACAAAAGATTGAATTGATGGCGAGCTGAGACCAGCCTGGACCCGGAACCAGAACTGATTCACTGAACTTTACAAACCTACAAATCCTTCAACATGAGTCGCCTACGGTTATGGTAGGGGCTGATTCAGCCGTCCGATCCCACCCAAAAGACACCACAGACTTTGCAAACTCTCTGCTTGCTCTTTCATGGACACTTTATTGCTATTTCTTTGAGATGTGCTAATGTTATTTAATATGTGTGTGCACTTCCTACACTGGATGTTGAATCTCATGTTGAACTTTGATGGCTATTTATACAACCATAGATTGTGAACCTTTCAGTATTTCAGTATATGAAACCATTGAACATCTGCAGATTGTACATTTTGTAAATATTGGATTAATTTCACATTCTAATTTCACTGTTATTTTGTGCCGCAGCTCCTGAAACTGCTCTGCTATTTGACCGCGCCGTTTTAGACCGCGCCGGGTTAAGGTCAGGGTTAAGTCATAAGGCGCTGGTACAGCTGGCAGCCCGGTGTAAACGCTCTCTCTTCTTTCTCACACTTATTGTGCTTTATCTCCTATATTTTGTAAATATTAGTTAGTTATAAAAGTTAGTATATTTTTTCTATTTTACTGCACGATAGGGACACGCGCTGGAAGAGTTTTTTATTCAACTGTTTTTTACTTTTTTCGGCTGGATTTGAGCATTTTTCGTTGTGTTGTTGTGACGTGAGCTAGCTCCGAGCGAGCCCCCCCCCGCGCCCTCCGGCCGCCGCTAAAGTACGGCGTGTCGTCGGTACACGTTTATATGAAAGAGGAACTTCACGAACGATCGGGACACACACTGGAATCGCTTTAAATTAACTTGTTTTGACTTTATTAGGCTGGATTGAGTGTTTTCGTCGTGTCGTTGCGATGTGTCTTGGCTCTGAGTCCCCCGGCTCCGGCCCCGCCCCCCGGCCGGCGCCGTACCGCATTTACACAAAGGAGGAACTAATGAAACTGCGGAGAACAGTCGTCTTACCCGTAGATCGTCACGTTATCCCGGCGGACATCCTAAGGAAAACGCAACGAAGCAGACGGGCTGGACGTAAACTCCGAGAGAAGAGAGGAGAAAACAGGAAGTCGGTTCCCGCCGTAGTCATGGGTAACGTGAGGTCCCTTCAAAATAAAATGACGGAAATAGCGATCCTCATGCGGTCCCAGAGGATTTATAGGGACAGCAGCGTCTTGATTTTCACAGAGACCTGGTTAACAGCAGAAATGCCAGACTATTGTAGGTTTGGACAATTTTCATCTGCTGCGGGCGACAGAACGAGAGAATGCGGGAAGAAAAGAGGTGGAGGTCTGGCGGTGTATGTGAACACGAGCTGGTCCAAACCCGAACACTGCACAGTGAAGGAGCAGCTATGTAACAGGGATATTGAACTATTGGCTATTGGCATGAGGCCATATTATCTGCCCCGGGAGTTCTCACATGTGATTTTGATCGCAGTCTATGTGGCCCCGTCTGCCAATGCTGAAAATGCTTGTGAAGCACTGCTCTCCTGCACTTGTAGGCTGCAAACACAGCATCCACAGGCTCTCTTCCTCATCTCTGGTGACTTTAACCACGCTTCTCCCTCTTCTGTTCTACCAACATACCCAGTATGTTACCTGCCCCACCAGAGAGAATAGAACATTGGACTTGTTTTTTGCCAACACCAAGGAGGCTTATTCTTCTTCCACCCTCCCTCCCCTGGGCAGCTCGGACCACAACCTTGTACATCTGAGGCCTGTGTATGAACCCATCGTGCGCAGGCAGCCTGTGGTGTCCCGTGAGGTGAGGATGTGGTCTGCTGAGAGCGAGGAGGCTCTGAGGGACTGCTTCAGCACCACTGTCTGGACTGAGCTTTATGACCCACATGGGAAGGACATCAACACCATCACAGACTGCATCACGGACTACATCAACTTTTGAAAACATTGTTCCCTCCCGGACGGTGCAGTGTTTTCCAAACAACAAGCCATGGATTAACCGTGAACTGAAGGCTCTGCTGAAGGAGAAGAAGAGAGCCTTCAGGTCAGGGAACAAGGAGGAGCTGAGGACTGTGCAGAAGGAGCTGAGGAGGAAGATCAGGCAGGCTGAGGCCGGCTACAAGAGGAGGATGGAGGAGCAGCTGCAGCAAAAGAACATTCAGGGAGTGTGGAGGAGCCTGAAAACCATCTCGGGCTTCAAAATCCCCCCTGCCCAGACAGAGGGGGATCTACAGTGGGTGAATGATTTAAATGCTCACTTCTTGAGGTTTGATCGGTCACCCGCCCCTCCCCCTGCACAGCTGCATGCTCCCTCTTCCACAGCTGGACAATGCCCTGCATCTGTTCCTCTTCGCTTATCTGCCCCGGACCATCAGCTCCCCACTTCGCCTGGACTCACCCATCCCCCCAGCACACGGTCCCCCTGCCAACCACTGACTGTCACAGCAGCACAGGTGAGGAGTGAGCTGAAGAGGATTAAAGTGAGGAAGGCAGCAGGACCTGATGGCATCAGCCCCAGGCTCCTTAAGTCCTGCGCAGATGAACTGTGTGGAGTTATGGAGCATGTCTTCAACATGAGCCTGAAGCTGAGGGTGGTACCACAGGTCTGGAAGACCTCCTGTCTGGTACCTGTGCCTAAGACACCGCGCCCCAAAGACCTCAACAGCTTCAGGCCAGTGGCTCTCATGTCCCACCTGATGAAGACACTGGAGCGGCTAGTCCTGGACCACCTCCGCTCCACCGTGAGCTCAGCCATGGACCCGCTGCAGTTTGCATGTCGGCCTGGCATCGGAGTGGAGGACGGCGTCATCTCCCTGCTGCACCGCTCTCTCTCTCACCTGGAAAAGCCTGGCAGCTCCGTGAGGATTCTGTTCTTCAATCTTTCCAGCGCCTTCAACACCATCCAGCCGCTGCTCCTGAGGGACAAGCTGGAGACGGCTGGTGTGGAGTACGACCTGGCAGAGTGGATCCTGGACTACCTCACAGACCGACCCCAGTTTGTGAGAGCCCGGGACTGTGTGTCTGACACTCGGACCTGCAGTGTGGGGGCGCCCCAGGGCACTGTCCTCGCGCCCTTTCTCTTCACCCTTTACACTGCAGACTTCACACGACAGACATGTCCGTGTCAGACATGACACGGACAGCTGTGTCCTGCAGAAGTTCTCTGACGACTCTGCCATCATCGGACTCATCACGGACGACGATGACGAGGAGTACAGAGGACTGGCGCAGGACTTTGTGGACTGGTGTCAGCGGAACCACCTCCTCATCAACGCGGGGAAGACCAAGGAGATGGTGGTGGATTTCCGCAGACGCCACCCCACTGCCCCCTCACCAGTGAACATCCAGGGACGGGACATTGAGAGAGTGGACTCATACAAGTACCTGGGTGTTCATCTGAACCACAAACTGGACTGGACTCATAACACAGACTGTACAGGAAGAGCCAGAGTCGGCTCTACCTCCTGAGGAGACTCAGGTCTTTTGGAGTGACAGGGCCACTCCTGAAGACCTTCTACGACTCTGTGGTGGCATCAGCCCTCCTGTACGGTGTGGCCTGCTGGAGCAGCAGCATCACAGAGAGGGAGAGGAAGAGGCTGGACAGAGTCATCAAGAAGTCCAGCTCGGTCCTGGGCTGTGCTCTGGACTCGGTGCAGGAGGTGGGGGACAGAAGGGTCCTGGCTAGATTCACATCTATGCTTGACCATGAGTGTCACCCCCTGCAGGACACTCTGTCCGCTCTGGAGAGCAGCTTCAGTGAGAGACTGATCCACCCTCGATGTGTGAAGGAAAGGTTTCGCAGGTCTTTCCTTCTGCTGCTGTCAGACTTTATAACAAAAACTGTTAGTACTGAACACTCGCAATACTGACCTAACCTAATACTGATGTGCAATTCTGTCATATGTGCAATTGCTGTTGGAATTCATGTGCAATTCATGTGCAACCTATGTGCTGTCGTGACACATATTCATGTGCAATTACTGTCGTGATCACATGCAATGGTATTTATTTATTTATTTGTCTATGGGAGTTTTTATTTATTTATAGGAGATCTTCTACTGAAAGTGTTTTTCAGACTTCCTATAAGTGATCTGTTCTTCTGTATCTACCTCTGTATCTACCTGCGTTGCACCAATGAAATTTCCCCATGTGGGACAATAAAGGAATATCTTATCTTATCTTATCTTATCTTAGTCAGGACCCGAGCAGCAGCGTTCTGAATGAACTGCAGCTGTTTTATAACTCGTTTGGAGAGACCAGTGAGCGGCCGTTACAGTCTAATCTACTGGAGACAAACGCATGGATAAGTCTCTCCAAGTCTGGTTGGGACACTATGTTTTTAATTTTGGCAATGTTTTTTAGATGGAATAAAGCTACTGATGTTATTGACTTGATGTAGCGGTTGAAATTCATGTCTGAGTCCATAAAGAGCCGCATGCAGCTCCGGAGCCTCAAGTCCCCGACCCCTGCGCTATACAAATCAAAACCATCGATCGAAATTGTGTTACAACTGTCAATCACCACCCAAGTCACGCCCATGTGACCTTCCCATGACGATTGGTGGCAATATACAAGTAGGAAAAAGTATTTAACAGGTAAGATCATTTACCCACCTATTTTTTTAATGAATCATAAACTAAAGAAGATTTGTGATCTAATGCAACAAACCTCATGAAAATCGATTTTGGAACGTCCCGACTTTTAATACCTGCTATCTCTCTAAGTACGTAAAATCAGTTGGACTGATTTAAAAGGGAGTTGGACTCCGAAAACACATTTAGTTAATTTTATTGTATTTCTGTTTCTGTAATTTCTTTGTGATTTTAATGCATTTTTCTTGCTGTGTGAAGCACTTTGAATTGCTCTGTGTATGAAATGTTTTCTACAAATAAACTTGCCTTGCCTCTTTGGACATAATAGTAAGATGTGGAAAAAGGTTGTTGTTTCATCTGGACTCAGTTTTAGAAAAAAACGAAAGGTTTTGACTCTCATCCAAGAGTCATTGTCAATCTGTGAATTTAGACCGGGAACTCAGATATTTATTCTATTCTGTGGTAAGCCCCGCCCATCAGGCGGGACCTCCTGAAAAAAAAAGTTGTTTGTTTCAACAGGAACTTACGTCTCTTTGTTTTCTATCAAACTAGCCTCTTGTTTACTATCAGTCCTTTAATGGACTGTCAGCCTCCTATTGTCCCTGGCTCACTCTCTCTCCTCTCTGTGTAACTGATTAGCATTCGAATGCTGTGGGCGTTGACCTCTCCAGGGATTCAAAATTCCATTATAAACGACAGGAAGGTTGAATCTTAAACCCCCGGTTCCTATTCAATGATGGTCTTTCTTTTTTAACAAAAATAGCCTCTTTAACTCTTTCAAACCATCTTCTTTACCTGCTTAAAATCTTCACCTCGCTGTCTACAAACGAGTGATTAGAGGCTTTACGATGAAGATGCACGGCGCTCTGTGGTCCTGAACTTGCATTTCTTCTGTGGTGTTAAAGCCTCTTGTGCAGAGGCTGTTTAGTCTCTCCTATGTAACGGTCTTCACAATTTTCTTCGCTGCATTGGATAGAATAAACTACATTGCTCTGTTTATGAGTTGGCAGCTTGTCCTTAGGATGAATCAGTTTTATGTCTTAAAGTGTTTCCTGATTTCCCCCTCGCTGTGTGAAGGAGAGGTTTCGCAGGTCTTTCCTTCTGCTGCTGTCAGACTTTACAAGAAACACTGTCATACCCATGTGCAATACTGACATAATCATGTGCAATAATCATGTGCAATACTGACAATCATGTGCAATACTTTCATATTCATACGGAATACTGTCATTCATGTGCAATACTCTGACATAATGTCAATCATATTGGTGCAATATTCTCCGTCCATATAACTGCTGTAAATAAGAGGGTGTTTTTGCTATTATTATTATTATTACTATTATTATTATTTTTACTTTATTAAGAATATAAGAGGTTTTGTCTATAAGAGTTTTTTTTATAAGCGCTTTTCTATTCAGTGTTTTTTTTTTTTTTTTTAAAGCTTTCTGGTATCTGTTCTTCTGTGTTGCAACACCGAAATGTCCCCATTGTGTGGACAAATAAAGGCTTATCTTATCTTAAAATAAAAAAGAGATTTCATGTTGTCTGAAAACTCTAGTCTTGGTCTTGAGTTGTTGTTGTTATTGTTGTTGTTTTTGCATTTAGTGGCGGCTTCTTTGTGTTTTATGGCATTTTATGGGGGTTGGTATCCAAGTGTTACAGTACCGCCACTTACTGTAGTTGTACGTATTAAACTTAAGACTTTGTTCTTCAGAGTTCTTCTTCTTTGGTGTTTTATGGCGGTTGGTATCCAAGTGTTACATTACCGCCACCTACTGTATTTGTACATTTTCGACTTAAGACATTCTTGTCTAAAGTTGAAGAAAGAGAGAAAGAAGAAGAAAGCTGTTGTTGTTTCATTGCGGTTGGTATCCAAGTGTTACATTACCGTTGTTGTTGTTGTTGTTGTTGTTTTATGGCGGTTGGTATTCAAGTGTTACATTAGCGCCAGACTTTATTCCTTAGACTTTATTCCAGCTGGCCTTCTTCCAGCTTACCGCCAAGAGACTTGTACGAAAGTGTGCTGTTACCATGACAACGGTCACTGACTCAAAGCCGCGTGATGTCATCAACCTTAAAGCTGCAACCTGTGTGGGGGGAGGGAACAAAAGTCTTTAGAAGGTAATGCAACACTTGGATGCCAACCGCCATAAAACAACAACAACAACAATAGCAACCACCAAGAAGAAATCTTGGATACCAACCGCCATAAAACGCCATAAAACACAAAGAAGAAGTATTTAAAGTATTTTGAACGATATATAAACAAAATGTCCTCAAACAAATTGTTTTGAGGGTGAATAATGTTATTTCCGGTGCTGTTGGGTCTTGAATAGAATCCTACAGGTAAATCCGGTGAAAAGGATCACTCCAGGAAGGGCGCTAACACACCTCTTTATTAAACAGACAACCAACCCTAGAAAATTGATTAAGAGTCACCGCAAAGGTACACAAATGGCACTCTCATTTGTTGTTGGCTATATAAGTAGCTCCTCATCAAGCTCTGAAAGTATGTGTGAAAGTTTAAAACATAAAAATATCACACAGAAAATACTTTTTAGAAAGAATGATATTATTCCTGGGAATGTTTGCTCATACAGGATAAAAAAGCTGAAAGGAAAAGGCACCTATGGGCATGTATTCCAGTGCATGGATTGTTCGACAGGCAAAATTGTGGCTATTAAAATATCTCAACATTTCAAACAAACCAAAAACGAGGTACATGCTCTTAAGAAACTGAGTAAAAATGTGTTGAAGTTCATTCATTATTTTCAATACCAGAACTATCACTGTCTTGTCATGGAGTATTTGGATAAAAATTTGGATGATTTAATGGAAAGAAGACAATTTAAACCTCTTGACCTTTCGGAAATCCGCTACATTACGGAGCAGCTGCTGGAAGCATTTGAAGAAATGGCAAAGTACAGAATGATTCATGGGGATCTCAAGCCAGACAATATCATGCTGGTCAACCACAAACTTGAACCATTTAAGATCAAGCTTATTGATTTTGGCTTTTCGACCACTGTGGGAAAACTGGTTCCTGGTTCTAACATCCAGGTTCTTGGATACCGGGCTCCAGAAGTGTCTTTGGGAACAAAATTGGACGAGGCAGTTGATATGTGGGCTGTTGGCTGTGTACTGGCATTTTTATTCACAGGCAAGGAGTTATTTGCTTGTAATTCTGAATATGAAATGATGAAGATTATTATACAGATCCAGGGCATGCCCGATGTCGAACAACTCAAAGAAGGCCTCTACACGGACAACTTCTTCAAGGAAACACGTGGCCGCTATCAGCTGAACTCGCCCAAAGAATACATGGACAAAACACAAAGGCCCTACAGCCCTTGCAGAAACATGTCCAGAAATTTCACCAGTTTGGACAACATGGCAGGATATCGCCCAAAGTCAATCCATGATGACAGGAGGGAGACCAGGCAGTTTTTTGTTCTTTTGAATAGAATCTTGCAAGTAAATCCGGTGAAAAGGATCACCCCAGGAAGGGCGCTAACACACCCCTTTATCAAGCAGACAACCGACCATAGAAAATCGATTGACAGTCACCACATTTGTACACAAATGGCACACCCTTCCATTGTTGCAGGAATACGTAGCTCCTCAAGCTCTAAAGGTACGTCTGATACAGTCAAACAACAAAGGATAAAAAAGATAAAACGGTGTGCATCACGTACACGGAAAATTCTTTTGAGAAATAATGATGTTATTCTTGGAAATTTTGGCTCATACAGGGTAAAAAGGCTGAAAGGAAAAGGCACCTATGGGCATGTATTCAAGTGCATTGATTGTTTGACAGGCAAAATTGTGGCTATAAAAATATCTAGACTTGAAGATATCAAAGAAACCACGGATGAGGTCTATGCTCTCAGGACACTAAGTAAAAACGTGGTGAAGTTCATTAATTTTTTTCAATACCAGGACTATCACTGTCTTGTCATGGAGTATTTGGATTGCAATTTGTATGATTTATTAAAAAGAAGACAATGGAAACCTCTTGACCTTTCGGAAATCCGCTACATTACCAAGCAGCTGCTGGAAGCATTTGAAGAAATGGCAAAGTACAGAATGATTCATGGGGCTCTCAAGCCAGCCAATATCATGCTGGTCAACCACAAACTTGATCCATTTAAGATCAAGTTGATAAATTTTTGCGATTCAACCACTGTGGACAAACTGGTTCCTGGTTCTGTCATCCAGGTTCTTGGATACCGGGCTCCAGAAGTGTCTTTGGGAACACAATTGGACGAGGCGGTTGATATGTGGGCTGTTGGCTGTGTACTGGCATTTTTATTCATCGGCAAGATTTTTTTTCCTTGTTATTGTGAATATGAAATGATGAGGATTATTATACAGATCCAAGGCATGCCTGATGCCGGACAACTCAAAGAAGGCCTCTACACGGGCAACTTCTTTAAGAAAACACGTGGCCGATATCATCTGAACTCGCCAGAAGAATACGTGGACAAAACACAAAAACACTACAGGCCCTGCAGAAACATGTCCAAAAATTTCACCAGTTTAGACAACATGGCAGGATATCGCCCAAAGTCAATCTTTGATGATAAGATGAAGACTAGGCAGTTTTTTGTTCTTTTGAATAGAATCCTGCAAGTAAATCCAATGAAAAGGATCACCCCAGGAAGAGCGTTGAAACACCCCTTCATCAAGCAGACAACTGATCATAGAAAATCAATTCAGTCGAAAAGTCACCACAAAAGTACACAAATTGCACACCCGTCCGTTGTTGCAGTAATAAGTAGCTCCTCATCAAGCTCTAAAGGTAAACATGTCAAAAAGACAGTACAGCAATTCCCACCTGTTATACAAAATGAACCAGGCAGAAAAGTCACAAGTACAGATGGAATGGAAAAATATCAAGAGCACGTCCCAACTGCATGGATTAGTGGAAATTCAGAAACGGAAAGTGACTATGAAAGTGAATGCAGTGACTATGAAAGTGAATGCAGTGACTATGAAAGTGAATGCAGTGAAGCCGAACGGTCAGTCAAAACTCTGCAAGTTCAACAAAATGAACAAGGCAGAAAAGTAATGAGTGCAGATGTGGGCCGCTCTCCTTGTATGCCCGATACTCAAGGTGGAAAGAGCAGAAGTTCCAAACTCTACAAGAAAACTGCAAGTAAACATCTTTCCATCTCTGAAGCTGAGCGTATTCTGGAAGCTACCAATGTAAAAAAGCAAAGATATAAAGAGCGTGGGCCACCTGCATTGGTCAGTGGAAATGTAGAAACGGAACAGTTGGTGAAAACTGTGCAAGTTCAACCTGGTAAACAAAATGAAGAAGGCAGAAAAGTACCTTGTACAGATTTGGGCCACTCTTCGTATATGCCTGATACTCAAGGTGCTAAGAGTATAAGCCCTGAAGGCTACATGAAAAAGGCAAGAAAAAGTAAACATCTTTCCAAATCCGAAGATGAGCGTATTCTGGAAGCTACCAACGTAAAAGTGCAAACATATCAAGACCGTGAGCCACCTGCATGGATCAGTGGAAATGTGGAAACAGAAAGCGACAATGACTATGAAAGTGAATGCAGTAAGGCCGAACGGTCAGTGAAAAATGTGCAAGGTCAACCTGTTATACAAAATGAAGAAGGCAGAAAAGTAACAAGTACAGATGAGGGCCACTCTCC
The DNA here is from genome assembly GCF_026437365.1 of Eucyclogobius newberryi. Taxonomy (NCBI): domain Eukaryota; kingdom Metazoa; phylum Chordata; class Actinopteri; order Gobiiformes; family Gobiidae; genus Eucyclogobius; species Eucyclogobius newberryi. The sequence goes on from NW_027315834.1 coordinate 48,675,089, forward strand.
ATGTATACCCAAGACTCAAATTGACAGTAGAATGAGCCCTGAAAGCTACAAGAAAACTGCAAGAAAAAGTAAACATCTTTCCAACTCTGAAGATGAGCGCATTCTGGAACCTACAGAAGCAAACATGCAAAAAGTTCAAGAACTTGTGCCAATTGCATTGGTGAGTGGAAATGTGGATACGGAAAGCGATGATGACGACAAAAAGGAATGCAGTAAAACTGAACGGTCAGTCAAAACGGTGCAAGTTCAACCTGGTATACAAAATGAACAAGGCAGAAAAGTACCAAGTACAGATGTGGGCCCCTCTCCGTGTATGCCCAATACTCAAGGTGGTAATATATTGAGTCTTGAAGACTACAAGAAATGTACAAGAAAAAGTAAACATCTTTCAAACATCGTAGATGCCAACACACATATTCTGAAAACCACCTACGTAAAAATGCAAAAAATTCAGGAATCTGTGCCAATTGAACAGGTCACTGGAAATGTGGATACGGAAAGTAAAGATGACGTCAAAAGTAAACTAAGCAAAGCCAAACGGTCGGTTGAAACCGTGCAAGTTCAACCTGTTATACAAACTGAACAGGGCAGAAAAGTATCAAGTACAGATGTGGGCCACTCTCCGTGTATGCCCAATACTCAAGGTGGTAATATATTGAGTCTTGAAGGCCACAAGAAAACAAAGAAACTAAGAAAAAGTGAACATATTTCCAACACCGTAGATTCCAACATATGTATTCTGGAAACCGAAAACGTACAAATGCCAAAAATCCAGGAGCGTTTGCCAATTGCACAGGTCACTGGAAATGTGGATACGGAACGCAATGATGACTACAAAAAGGAATGCAGTAAAACCGAACGGTCAGTCAAAACTATGCAAGTTCAATCCGGCATACAAAATGAACAAGGCAGAATAGTACAGAGTACAGATGTGGGCCACTCTCTGTGTATGCCCAATACTCAAGGTGGTAGTATAATGAGTCCTGAAAGCTACAAGAAAACTGCAAGAAAAAGTAAAAATCTATCCAACATCGTAGATGCCAACACACCTATTCTGAAAACCGAAAAAGTAAAAATGCCAAAAATTCAGGATTCTGTGCCAATTGAACAGGACACTGAAAATGTGGATACGGAAAGTAAAGATGACTTCAAAAGTAAATTAGGCAAAGCCATACGGTCGGTTGAAATGGTGCAAGTTCAACTTGATAAACAAAATGAACAGGACAGAAAAGTATCAAGTACAGATGTGGGCCCCTCTCCGTGTATGCCCAATACTCAAGGTGGTAATATATTGAAACCTGAAAGCTACAAGAAAACTACAAGAAAGAGTAAACATTTTTCCAAAACCATAGATGACAACACACCTATTCTAGAAACCAACAACGTAAAAATGCCAAAAATTCAAGAGCCTGTGCCAATTGCACAGGTCACTGGAAATGTCGACACGGAACGCGATGATGACTACAAAAATGAATGCAGTAAAACTGAACGGTCAGTCAAAACGGTGCAAGTTCAACTCGATAAACAAAATGAAAAAAGCAGGAAAGTAACAAATACAGATGAGGGCCCCTCTCCGTGTGTGCCCAAGACTCAAGTTGGTAGTAGACTAAACCCTGAGAGCTACAAGAAAACAGCAAGAAAAAGTAAACATCTTTTCAACTCTGAAGAAAAGCGTATTCTGGAACCCACCAAAGCAGAAATGCGACAAGTTCAAGAACTTGTGCCAATTGCATTGGTGAGTAGAAATGTGGATACGGAATGCAATGATGACGACAAAAATGAAAACAGTAAAACCGAACAGCCAGTGAAAACTGTGCAAGTTCAACCTGTTATAGAAACTGAACAAGGCAGAAAAGTACAGAGTACAGATGTGGGCCACTCTCCGTGTATGGCCGATACTCAAGGTGGTAGTATATTGAGTCTTAAATGCTACAAGAAAACTACAAGAAAAAGTAAACATATTTCCAACACCGTAGATGCCAACAGCCATATTCTGAAAACCACCAATGTAAAAATGCAAAAGATTCAGGAGCCTGTGCCAATTGCACAGGTCACTGGAAATGTCAACACGGAATGCGATGACGATGAAAGTGAAATAAGCAATGCCAAATACTCGATTGAAACGGTGCAAGTTCAACCTGTCATACAAAATGAACAAGGCAGAAAAGTATCAAGTACAGATGTGGGCCCCTCTCAGTGTATGCCCAATACTCAAAGTGGTAATATATTTAAACCTGAAAGCTACAAGAAAACTACAAGAAAAAGTGAACATATTTCAAACACCGTAGATGCCAAGACACCTATTCTGGAAACCGAAAACGTACAAATGCCAAAAATCCATGAGCGTGTGCCAATTGCACGGGTCACTGGAAATGTCGACATGGAACGCCATGATGACTACAAAAATGAATGCAGTAAAACTGAACGATCAGTCAAAACGGTGAGAGTTCAAACCGGTATACAAAATGAACAAGGAAGAAAAGTACCAAGTACAGATGTGGGCCCCTCTCAGTGTATGCCCAATACTCAAGTTGGTAATATATATATTCCTGAAAGCTACAGGAAAACAGCAAGAAAAAGTAAACATCTTTCCAACATCGTAGATGCCAACACACCTAGTCTGAAAACCACCAAGGTAAAAATGCAAAAAATTCAGGATTCTGTGCCAATTGAACAGGACACTGAAAATGTGGATACAGAAAGCAAAGATGACTTCAAAAGTAAATTAGGCAAAGCCAAATGTTCGGTTGAAACGGTGCAAATTCAACCTGTTATACAAACTGAACAGGGCAGAAAAGTATCAAGTACAGATGTGGGCCCCTCTCCGTGTTTGCCCAATACTCAAGGTGGTAATATATTGAAACCTGGAAATGACAAGAAAACTACAAGAAAGAGTAATAAAAATTCCAAAACCGTAGACGCCAACACACCTATTCTAGAAACCAACAACGTAAAAATGCCAAAAATTCAAGAGCCTGTGCCAATTGCACAGGTCACTGGAAATGTCGACACGGAACGCGATGATGACTACAAAAATGAATGCAGTAAAACTGAACGGTCAGTCAAAACGGTGCAAGTTCAACTCGATAAACAAAATGAAAAAAGCAGGAAAGTAACAAATACAGATGAGGGCCCCTCTCCGTGTGTGCCCAATACTCAAGTTGGTAGTAGACTAAACCCTGAGAGCTACAAGAAAACAGCAAGAAAAAGTAAACATCTTTCCAACTCTGAAGAAAAGCGTATTCTGGAACCCACCAAAGCAGAAATGCGACAAGTTCAAGAACTTGTGCCAATTGCATTGGTGAGTAGAAATGTGGATACGGAATGCGATGATGACGACAAAAATGAAAACAGTAAAACCGAACAGCCAGTGAAAACTGTGCAAGTTCAACCTGTTATAGAAACTGAACAAGGCAGAAAAGTACAGAGTACAGATGTGGGCCACTCTCCGTGTATGCCCGATACTCAAGGTGGTAGTATATTGAGTCTTGAATGCTACAAGAAAACTACAAGAAAAAGTAAACATATTTCCAACACCGTAGATGCCAACAGCCATATTCTGAAAACCACCAATGTAAAAATGCAAAAGATTCAGGAGCCTGTGCCAATTGCACAGGTCACTGGAAATGTCAACACCGAATGCGATGACGATGAAAGTGAAATAAGCAATGCCAAATACTCGATTGAAACGGTGCAAGTTCAACCTGTCATACAAAATGAAGAAGGCAGAAAAGTATCAAGTACAGATGTGGGCCCCTCTCAGTGTATGCCCAATACTCAAAGTGGTAATATATTTAAACCTGAAAGCTACAAGAAAACTACAAGAAAAAGTGAACATATTTCAAACACCGTAGATGCCAAGACACCTATTCTGGAAACCGAAAACGTACAAATGCCAAAAATCCATGAGCGTGTGCCAATTGCACGGGTCACTGGAAATGTCGACATGGAACGCCATGATGACTACAAAAATGAATGCAGTAAAACTGAACGATCAGTCAAAACGGTGAGAGTTCAAACCGGTATACAAAATGAACAAGGAAGAAAAGTACCAAGTACAGATGTGGGCCACTCTCAGTGTATGCCCAATACTCAAGTTGGTAATATATATATTCCTGAAAGCTACAGGAAAACAGCAAGAAAAAGTAAACATCTTTCCAACATCGTAGATGCCAACACACCTAGTCTGAAAACCACCAAGGTAAAAATGCAAAAAATTCAGGATTCTGTGCCAATTGAACAGGACACTGAAAATGTGGATACAGAAAGCAAAGATGACTTCAAAAGTAAATTAGGCAAAGCCAAATGTTCGGTTGAAACGGTGCAAGTTCAACCTGTTATACAAACTGAACAGGGCAGAAAAGTATCAAGTACAGATGTGGGCCCCTCTCCGTGTTTGCCCAATACTCAAGGTGGTAATATATTGAAACCTGGAAATGACAAGAAAACTACAAGAAAGAGTAAAAAAAATTCCAAAACCGTAGACGCCAACACACCTATTCTAGAAACCAACAACGTAAAAATGCCAAAAATTCAAGAGCCTGTGCCAATTGCACAGGTCACTGGAAATGTCGACACGGAACGCGATGATGACTACAAAAATGAATGCAGTAAAACTGAACGGTCAGTCAAAACGGTGCAAGTTCAACTCGATAAACAAAATGAAAAAAGCAGGAAAGTAACAAATACAGATGAGGGCCCCTCTCCGTGTGTGCCCAATACTCAAGTTGGTAGTAGACTAAACCCTGAGAGCTACAAGAAAACAGCAAGAAAAAGTAAAAATGTTTCCAACTCTGAAGAAAAGCGTATTCTGGAACCCACCAAAGCAGAAATGCGACAAGTTCAAGAACTTGTGCCAATTGCATTGGTGAGTAGAAATGTGGATACGGAATGCGATGATGACGACAAAAATGAAAACAGTAAAACCGAACAGCCAGTGAAAACTGTGCAAGTTCAACCTGTTATAGAAACTGAACAAGGCAGAAAAGTACAGAGTACAGATGTGGGCCACTCTCCGTGTATGCCCGATACTCAAGGTGGTAGTATATTGAGTCTTGAATGCTACAAGAAAACTACAAGAAAAAGTAAACATATTTCCAACACCGTAGATGCCAACAGCCATATTCTGAAAACCACCAATGTAAAAATGCAAAAGATTCAGGAGCCTGTGCCAATTGCACAGGTCACTGGAAATGTCAACACCGAATGCGATGACGATGAAAGTGAATTAAGCAATGCCAAATACTCGATTGAAACGGTGCAAGTTCAACCTGTCATACAAAATGAAGAAGGCAGAAAAGTATCAAGTACAGATGTGGGCCCCTCTCCATGTATGCCCAATACTCAAAGTGGTAGTATATTGAGTCTTGAAGGCCACAAGAAAACTACAAGAAAAAGTAAACATATTTCCCACACCGTAGATGCCAACACACCTATTCTGGAAAACGTACAAATGCCAAAAATCCATGAGCGTGTGCCAATTGCACAGGTCACTGGAAATGTCGACATGGAACGCCATGATGACTACAAAAATGAATGCAGTAAAACTGAACGGTCAGTCAAAACGGTGCAAGTTCAACTTGATAAACAAAATGAAAAAAGCAGGAAAGTATCAAGTACAGATGAGGGCCCCTCTCCGTGTGTGCCCAAGACTCAAGTTGGTAATATATATATTCCTGAAAGCTACAGGAAAACAGCAAGAAAAAGTAAACATCTTTCCAACATCGTAGATGCCAACACACCTAGTCTGAAAACCACCAAGGTAAAAATGCAAAAAATTCAGGATTCTGTGCCAATTGAACAGGACACTGAAAATGTGGATACAGAAAGCAAAGATGACTTCAAAAGTAAATTAGGCAAAGCCAAATGTTCGGTTGAAACGGTGCAAGTTCAACCTGTTATACAAACTGAACAGGGCAGAAAAGTATCAAGTACAGATGTGGGCCCCTCTCCGTGTTTGCCCAATACTCAAGGTGGTAATATATTGAAACCTGGAAACGACAAGAAAACAGCAAGAAAAAGTAAACATTTTTCCAAAACCATAGATGCCAACACACCTATTCTAGAAACCAACAACGTAAAAATGCCAAAAATTCAAGAGCCTGTGCCAATTGCACAGGTCACTGGAAATGTCGACACGGAACGCGATGATGACTACAAAAATGAATGCAGTAAAACTGAACGGTCAGTCAAAACGGTGCAAGTTCAACTTGATAAACAAAATGAAAAAAGCAGGAAAGTATCAAATACAGATGAGGGCCCCTCTCCGTGTGTGCCCAAGACTCAAGTTGGTAGTAGACTAAACCCTGAGAGCTACAAGAAAACAGCAAGAAAAAGTAAACATCTTTCCAACTCTGAAGAAAAGCGTATTCTGGAACCCACCAAAGCAGAAATGCGACAAGTTCAAGAACTTGTGCCAATTGCATTGGTGAGTAGAAATGTGGATACGGAATGCGATGATGACGACAAAAATGAAAACAGTAAAACCGAACAGCCAGTGAAAACTGTGCAAGTTCAACCTGTTATAGAAACTGAACAAGGCAGAAAAGTACAGAGTACAGATGTGGGCCACTCTCCGTGTATGCCCGATACTCAAGGTGGTAGTATATTGAGTCTTGAATGCTACAAGAAAACTACAAGAAAAAGTAAACATATTTCCAACACCGTAGATGCCAACAGCCATATTCTGAAAACCACCAATGTAAAAATGCAAAAGATTCAGGAGCCTGTGCCAATTGCACAGGTCACTGGAAATGTCAACACCGAATGCGATGACGATGAAAGTGAATTAAGCAATGCCAAATACTCGATTGAAACGGTGCAAGTTCAACCTGTTATACAAAATGAAGAAGGCAGAAAAGTACCAAGTACAGATGTGGGCCCCTCTCCATGTATGCCCAATACTCAAAGTGGTAATATATATATTCCTGAAAGCTACAGGAAAACTGCAAGAAAAAGTAAAAATCTATCCAACACTGTAGATGCCAACACACCTAGTCTGAAAACCACCAACTTAAAAATTCAGGATTCTGTGCCAATTGAACAGGTCACTGAAAATGTGGATACAGAAAGCAAAGATGACTTCAAAAGTAAATTAGGCAAAGCCAAATGTTCGGTTGAAATGGTGCAAATTCAACCTGTTATACAAACTGAACAGGGCAGAAAAGTATCAAGTACAGATGTGGGCCCCTCTCCGTGTTTGCCCAATACTCAAGGTGGTAATATATTGAAACCTGGAAACAACAAGAAAACTACAAGAAAGAGTAAATATTTTTCCAAAACCGTTGATGACAACACACCTATTCTAGAAACCAACAACGTAAAAATGCCAAAAATTCAAGAGCCTGTGCCAATTGCACAGGTCACTGGAAATGTCGACACGGAACGCGATGATGACTACAAAAATGAATGCAGTAAAACTGAACGGTCAGTCAAAACGGTGCAAGTTCAACTTGATAAACACAATGAAAAAAGCAGGAAAGTATCAAGTACAGATGAGGGCCCCTCTCCGTGTGTGCCCAATACTCAAGTTTGCAGTAGACTAAGCCCTGAGAGCTACAAGAAAACAGCAAGAAAAAGTAAACATCTTTCCAACTCTGAAGAAAAGCGTATTCTGGAACCCACCAAAGCAGAAATGCGACAAGTTCAAGAACTTGTGCCAATTGCATTGGTGAGTAGAAATGTGGATACGGAATGCAATGATGACGACAAAAATGAAAACAGTAAAACCGAACAGCCAGTGAAAACTGTGCAAGTTCAACCTGTTATAGAAACTGAACAAGGCAGAAAAGTACAGAGTACAGATGTGGGCCACTCTCCGTGTATGCCCGATACTCAAGGTGGTAGTATATTGAGTCTTGAATGCTACAAGAAAACTACAAGAAAAAGTAAACATATTTCCAAGACCGTAGATGCCAACAGCCATATTCTGAAAACCACCAATGTAAAAATGCAAAAGATTCAGGAGCCTGTGCCAATTGCACAGGTCACTGGAAATGTCAACACGGAATGCGATGACGATGAAAGTGAATTAAGCAATGCCAAATACTCGATTGAAACGGTGCAAGTTCAACCTGTCATACAAAATGAAGAAGGCAAAAAAGTACCAAGTACAGATGTGGGCCACTCTCAGTGTATGCCCAATACTCAAAGTGGTAATATATATATTCCTGAAAGCTACAGGAAAACTGCAAGAAAAAGTAAAAATCTATCCAACACTGTAGATGCCAACACACCTAGTCTGAAAACCACCAACTTAAAAATTCAAAAAATTCAGGAGCCTGTGCCAATTGAACAGGACACTAAAAATGTGGATACAGAAAGCAAAGATGACTTCAAAAGTAAATTAGGCAAAGCCAAATGTTCGGTTGAAATGGTGCAAATTCAACCTGTTATACAAACTGAACAGGGCAGAAAAGTATCAAGTACAGATGTGGGCCCCTCTCCGTGTATGCCCAATACTCAAGGTGGTAATATATTGAAACCTGGAAACAACAAGAAAACTACAAGAAAGAGTAAACATTTTTCCAAAACCGTTGATGCCAACACACCTATTCTAGAAACCAACAACGTAAAAATGCAAACAATTCAGGAGCCTGTGCCAATTGCAAAGGTCACTGGAAATGTCGACACGGAACGCGATGATGACTACAAAAATGAATGCAGTAAAACCGAACGGCCAATCAAAACTGTGCAAGTTCAACCTGTTATAGAAACTGAACAAGGCAGAAAAGTATCAAGTACAGATGTGGGCCCCTCTCCGTGTGTGCCCAATACTCAAGTTGGCAGTAGACTAAGCCCTGAGAGCTACAAGAAAACAGCAAGGAAAAGTAAACATCTTTCCAACTCAGAAGAAAAGCGTATTCTGGAACCCACCAAAGCAGAAATGCGACAAGTTCAAGAACTTGTTCCATTTGCATTGGTGAGTAGAAATGTGGATACGGAATGCGATGATGACGACAAAAATGAACAGCCAGTTATAGAAACTGAACAAGGCAGAAAAGTACCGAGTACAGATGTGGGCCACTCTCCGTGTATGCCCGATACTCAAGGTGGTAGTATATTGAGCCTTGAAGGCTACAAGAAATTTGCAAGAAAAAGTAAAAATCTATCCAACACTGTAGATGCCAACACACCTATTCCGAAAACCACCAACGTAAAAATGCAAACAATTCAGGAGCCTGTGCCAAATACACAGGACACTGGAAATGTCGACACGAAGAGGGATGAATATGATGAAAGTCAATTAAGCGATGCCAAATGCTTGCTTGAAACGGTGCAAGTTCAACCTGTTATACAAACTGAACAAGGCAGAAAAGTACCGAGTACAGATGTGGGCTGCCCTCCGTGTCTGCCCAAGACTCAAGGTGGTAATTTATTAAAACCTGAAAGCTACAAGAAAACTACAAGGAAAAGTAAACATCTTTCAAACACCGTAGATGCCAAAACACGTATTCTGGAAACCAACAACGTAAAAATTCCAAAAATTCAAGAGCCTGTGCCAAATGCACAGGTCACTGGAAATGTCGACACGGAACATGATGATGACCACAAAAATAAATGCAGTAAAACCGAGCGGTCAGTCAAAACTGTGCAAGTTCAACCAGTTATAGAAACTGAACAAGGCAGAAAAGTACAGAGTACAGATGTGGGCCACTGTCCGTGTATGCCCAATACTCAAGGTGGTAGTATATTGGGTCCTGAAAGCTACAAGAAAACTACAAGAAAATGTAATAAAATTTCCAAAACCGTGGATGCCAACACACTTACTCTGGAAACCGAAAACGTAAAAATGCCAAAAATCAAGGAGCATGTGCCGATTACACAGGTCACTGGAAATGTGGACACGGAACGCAATGATGACAAAAATGATTGCTTTAAAACCAAACGGTCAGTCAAAACTGTGCAAGTTCAACCTGTTATACCAACTGATCAGGACAGAAAAGTAACCAGAACAGATGTGGGCCGCCCTCCGTGTTTGCCCAATACTCAAGTTGATAGTAGACTAAGCCCTGAAGTCTATAAGAAAACGGCAAGAAAAAGTAAACATCTTTCCATCTCTGAAGATGAGCACATTCTGGAAGCTACCAACGTAAAAGTTCAAAAATATCAAGACCGTGTACCACCTGCATGGGTCAGTGGAAATTTGGAAACGGAAAGCGACAATGACTATGAAAGTGAAGCCGAACGGTCATTGAAAAATGTCCAAGTTCAACCTTTTATACAAAATGAACAAGGCAGAAAAGTACCGAGTACAGATGTGGACCACTCTCCGTGTATGCCCAATACTCAAGTTGGCAGTAGAATAAGCCCTGAAAGAAACAAGAAAACTATGAGAAAAAGTAAACATCTTTCCATCTCTGAAGATGAGCGTATTCTGGAAGGTACCAATGTAAAAATGCCAAAAAGTCAAGACCGTGTGCAGCTTGCATGGGTCAGTGGAAATCTGGACAAGGAAAGCAATGACGACGATGAAAGTAAATTAAGCAATACCAATAGCTCTGTTGAAAAGGTGCAAGTTAAACCTGTTATACAAAATGAACATGGCAGAAAAGTAACAAGTACAGATGAGGGCCCCTCTCCGTGTGTGCCCAATACTCAAGTTGGCAGTAGACTAAGCCCTGAAATCTACAAGAAAACAGCAAGAAAAAGTAAAAATCCTTCCAACTCTGAAAATGAGCATATTCTGGAACCCAACAAAGCAGAAATGCGACAAGTTCAAGAACTTGTGCCAATTGCATTGGTGAGTAGAAATGTGGATACGGAATGTGATGATGACGACAAAAATGAATGCAGTAAAACCGAACGGCCAGTGAAAACTATGCAAGTTCAACCTGTTATAGAAATTGAACAAAGCAGAAAAGTACCGAGTACAGATGTGGGCCACTCTCCGTGTATGCCCGATACTCAAGGTGGTAATATATTGAGTCTTGAATGCGACAAGAAATTTGCAAGAAAAAGTAAAAATCTATCCAACACTGTAGATGCCAACAGCCATATTCTGAAAACCACCAACGTAAAAATGCAAACAATTCAGGAGCCTGTGCCAAATACACAGGACACTGGAAATGTCGACACGAAGAGGGATGAAGACGATGAAAGTCAATTAAGCGATGCCAAATGCTTGCTTGAAACGGTGCAAGTTCAACCTGTCATACAAACTGAACAAGGCAGAAAAGTACCGAGTACAGATGTGGGCCACTCTCCGTGTCTGCCCAAGACTCAAGGTGGTAATATATTGAAACCTGAAAACTACAAGAAAACTACAAGAAAATGTTCAGATCTTTCCAACACCGTAGTTTCCAACACACCTATTCTGGAAACCGAAAACGTGAGAATGCCAAAAATCCAGGAGCATGTACCAATTGCACAGTTCAATGGAAATGTCAACACGGAACGCAATGATGACTACAAAAATGATTGCTGTAAAACCAAACGGCCAGTCAAAACTGTGCGAATTCAACCTGTTTTACTAACTGAACGGGGCAGAAAAGTAACAAGTACAGATGTGGGCCACCCTCCGTGTTTGCCCAATACTCAAGGTGCTAAGAGTATTAGTCCTGAAGTCTACAAGAAAACGGCAAGAAAAAGTAAACTTCTTTCCATATCTGAAGATGAGCGTGTTATGGAAACCATCCACGAAAAAATGCCAAAAACTCAAGACCGTGTGCAGCTTGAATGGGTCAGTGGAAATGTGGACATGGAAAGGTATAATGATGATGAAAGTAAATCAAGCAATGCCAAATGCTCTGTTGAAAAGGTGCAAGTTCAACCTGTTATACAAAATGAACCAAGCAGAAAAGTAACAAGTACAGATGAGGGCCGCCCTCCATGTATGCCCAATACTCAAGTTGGCACTAGACTAAGCCCTGAAAACTACAAGAAAAAAGCAAGAAAAATTAAACATCTTTCCATCTCTGAAAATGAGCGTGTTCTGGAAGGTACCAACGTAAATGTGCAAAAATATCAAGACCGTGTGCCACCTGCGTGGATCAGTGGAAATGTGGAAACGGAAAGCGTCAATGACTATGAAAGTGAAACCAAACGGTCAGTGAAAAATATGCAAGGTCAACCTGGTATACAAAATGAACAAAGCAGAAAAGTACTGAGTACAGATGAGGGCCACTCTCCATGTATGCCCAATACTCAAGTTGGCAGTAGAATGAGCCCTGAAAGCTACAAGAAAACTATAAGAAAAAGTAAACATATTTCCAACTCTGAAGCGCAGCATGTTATGGAAAAAACCCACGTAAAAATGCCAAAAAGTCAAGACCGTGCATGGGTCAGTGAAAATGTGGACAAGGAAAGGGATAATGATGATGAAAATAAATTAAGCAATACCAAATGTTCGGGTGAAAAAGTGCAAGTTCAACCTGTTATACAAATTGAACCAGGTAGAAAAGTAACAAGTACAGATGTGGGCCCCTCTCCGTGTTTGCCCAAGACTCAAGTTGGCAGTAGACTAAGCCCTGAAAGCTACAAGAAAACAGCAAGAAAAACTAACCATCTTTCCAACTCTGAAGATGAGCGTATTCTGGAAGCTACCAACGTAAAAGTGCAAAGACATCAAGAGCGTGTGCCACCTGCATGGATCAGTGGAAATGTGGAAACAGAAAGCGACAATGACCATGAAAGTGAATTCAGTAAAGCCAAACGGTCAGTGAAAAATATGCAAGTTCAACCTGTTATACAGAATGAACAAAGCAGAAAAGTACAGAGTACAGATGAGGGCCATTCTCCGTGTATTCACAATACTCAAGTTGGCAATAGACTAAGCCATGAAAGCAACAATAAAACTATAAGAAAAAGTAAATATCTTTCCAACTCTGAAGATGAGCGTATTATCGGAAAAAAACACATAAAAATGCCAAAAATTCAAGACCATGTGCCACTTCCATGGGTCAGTGGAAATGTGGACAGGGAAAGGGATAGTGATGATGAAAGCATATTAAGCAATACCAAATGTTCGGTTGAAAGGGTGCAAGTTCAACCTGTTTTACAAAATGAACATAGCAGAAAAGTAACAAGTACAGATGTGGGCCACTCTCCGTGTATGCCCAATACTCAAGATGGTAGTATATTGAAACCTGAAAGCTATAAGAAAACTACAAGAAAAAGTAAACATCTTTCCAACACCGAAGATGAGCGTATTCTGGAAGCTACTAATGTAAAAGTGCAAAAATATCAAGAGCGTGTGCCACCTGCATGGGTCAGTGGAAATGTGGAAACTGAAAGCCAAAGCGACAATGACTCTGAAAGTGAAGCCAAACGGTCTTTGAAGAATGTGCAAGTTCAACCTGTTATACAAAATGAATCAGGCAGAAAAGTACGGATTACAGATGAGGGCCACTCTCCATGTATGACCAATACTCAAGTTGGCATTAGACTAAGACCTGAGAGCTACAAGAAAACAGCAAGAAAAAGTAAACATCTTTCCAACTCTGAAGATGAGCGCATTCTGGAACCTAGAGAAGCAAACATGCAAAAAGTTCAAGAACTTGCGCCAATTGCATTGGTGAGTGGAAATGTCGATACGGAACGCAATGATGACTACAAAAATGAATGCCATAAAACCAAACGATTAGTCAAAACTGTGCAAGTTCAACCCAATATACAAAATGAATCAGGCAGAAAAGTACAGAGTACAGATGATGGCCACTTTCCATGTATGTCCAACACTCAAGGTACTAAGAATATTAGCCCTGAAAGCTACAAGAAAACTGCAAGAAAAAGTAAGGATCTTTCCAACCCTGAAGATCAGCACACTCTTGATACCAACTTAAAAATGCCAAAAATTCAAGACCGTGTGCCACTTACGTGGCTCAGTGTAAATGCGAAAACTGAAAGCAATGATGACGATGAAAGTAAATCAAGCAATGCCAAACGCACAGTTGAAACTGTGCAAGTTCAACCTGTTATAGAAACTGAACAAGGCTGCAAAGTACCGAGTACAGATGTGGGTCACTCTCCTTGTCCGCCCAATACTCAAGGTGGTAGTATAATGATTCCGGAAGTCTACAAGAAATCTACAAGAAAAGGTAATCTCTTCAACGTCGAAGATGAGCGTATTCTGGAAGCTACCAACGTAAAAGGGCAAAAATATCAAGACCGTGTACCACCTGCATGGGTCAGTGGAAATGTGGAAACAGAAAGCGAAAGCGACAATGACTCTGAAAGTGAAGCCGAACGGTCAGTGAAGAATGTGCAAGTTCAACCTGTTATACAAAATGAACCAGGCAGAAAAGTAACAAGTACAGATGAGGGCCACTCTCCATGTATGCCCAATACTCAAGTTGGCATTAGACTAAGACCTGAAAGCTACAAGAAAACAACAAGAAAAAGTAAACATCTTTCCAACTCTGAAGATGAGCGCATTCTGGAAGCTACCAAAGCAAACATGCAAAAAAATCAAGATCTTGGTCCAATTGCATTGGTGAGTGGAAATGTGTATATGGAACACGATGATGACTACAAAAATAAATGCAGTAAAACCAAACGTTCAGTCAAAACTGTGCAATTTCAACCTGTTATAGAAACTGAACAGGGACGAAAAGTACCGAGTACAGATGTGGGCCACTCTCCGTGTATGCCCGATACTCAAGGTGCTAAGAGTATTAGCCGTGAAGTCTACAAGAAATTTGCAAGAAAACGTAAACATATTTCCAACTCTGAAGATCAGCACACTCTGGAAAACATCAACGTAAAAATGCCAAAAAGTCAAGAGCGTGTGCCACTTGCATGGGTCAGTGGAAATGTGAACATTGAAAGCAATGATGACGATGAAAGTAAATTAAGCAATTCCAAACGCACAGTTGAAACGGTGCAATTTCAAACTGGTATACAAAATGAACCAGGCAGAAAAGTGACAAGTACAGATGTGGGCCCCTCTCCGTGTATTCACAATACTCAAGTTGGCAGTAGACTAAGCCCTGAAATCTACAAGAAAACAGCAAGAAAATGTAAACATCTTTTCAACTCTGAAGATGAGTGTATTCTGGAAGCTACCAACGTAAAAATGCAAAAAGTTAAAGACCTTGTGCCAATTGCATTGGTCAGTGGAAATGTTGATACGGAACGCAATGACTACTACAAAAATGAACGCAGTAAAACTGAACAGTCAGTCAAAACTGTGCATGTTCAACCCGGTATACAAAATGAACAAGGCAGAAAAGTGACAAGTACAGATGTGGGCCGCCCTCCGTGTATGCCCGATGCTCAAGATGGCAAGAGAAAAAACCCTGAAGGCTACAAGAAAGCTACAAGAAAAAGTAAACATCTTTCCAACTCTGAAGATGAGCGTATTCTGGAAGCTACCAACGTAAAAGTGCAAAAATATCAAGAGCGTGTTTCACCTGCATGGGTCAGTGGAAATGTGGAAACTGAAAGCGACAATGACTATGAAAGTGAAGCCAAACGGTCAGTGAGGAATGTCCAAGTTCAACCTGTTATACAAAATGAACCAGGCAGAAAAGTAACAAGTACAGATGAGGGCCACTCTCCATGTATGCCCAATAGTCAAGTTGATAGTAGACTAAGCCCTGAAATCTACAAGAAAACAGCAGGAAAAAGTAAACATCTTTCCAACTCTGAAAATGAGCGTATTCTGGAACCTACAGAAGCAAACATGCAAAAAGTTCAAGAACTTGTACCACCTGCATGGGTCAGTGGAAATGTGGATACGGAAAGCGTCAATGACCATGAATGTCAATGCAGTAAAGCCAAACGTTCAGTCAAAACTGCTCAAGTTCAACCTATTATACAAAAGGAACAAGGCAGAAAAGTGACAAGATCTTTCCGCTTTCCGTGTATGGCCAAGTGTTGCAATAGAACCAAAAAAACAAATACAAGTAAAGCAACAGCTAAGCCAAAGAAAAAATCTGAAAGCATGTGTAAATTATGTAGAAAGATATTTTGTCCATGAGTATGGACACTCAATGTGTCAAGTGTCTTTCAATTTGGTAAATGTGTGCAGAATGATCAGGTAATTCAGCTCATTGTTGAACACAAACTTCTCCATTCACACCTTTTTGGTAGTTTATTTGTTGAATATAAGAGAATCAAAGCAGGTCCTTCCAAATCAGAACTGTTAAAATATACACAAAATTTACCAAAAAAAAGACTTCGTCTGTGAGAAAACATTTAAGTTTTTGGTCCAGCCACTAATGTAAATACTAAAGTTCAACTTTTGTGAATTTACTTTTTGGATATTTCATGGCAGTACAATGATATCAATTGTGGCGTAACATCATAATTCAGATTGTAGAGTGTGATGATCTCATACTCCCACAATCCCCTCGTATTTAAATTGTACTGAATACTAAATATGTAATAAATTATTTATATTTGTGAGTAAACTTATTAACTTCTTGTATCTGCTTGTACATGGTCCCACAAACTACAATACCTTATTCAAAAATAACACACTTCAGTTAGCATTAGAAATCTCATTGACCATCCATAATCCCAGGAGAAACTAAACCAGACTTAGGAGACAAATGCATGGATAAATCTCTCCAAGAACTAAACATGGAGAGGCCTCCTGCTGGTGCCAGAGTCAGGACTAAACATGGACCGGCCTCCTGCTGGTGCCAGAGTCAGGACTAAACATGGACCGGCCTCCTGCTGGTGCCAGAGTCAGGACTAAACATGGACCGGCCTCCTGCTGGTGCCAGAGTCAGGACTAAACATGGACCGGCCTCCTGTTGGTCCAGAGTCAGGACTAAACATGGACCGGCCTCCTGCTGGTGCCAGAGTCAGGACTAAACATGGACCGGCCTCCTGCTGGTGCCAGAGTCAGGACTAAACATGGACCGGCCTCCTGCTGGTGCCAGAGTCAGGACTAAACATGGACCGACCTCCTGTTGGTCCAGAGTCAGGACTAAACATGGACCGGCCTCCTGCTGGTGCCAGAGTCAGGACTAAACATGGAGCGGCCTCCTGCTGGTGCCAAAGTCAGGACTAAACATGGACCGGCCTCCTGCTGGTGCCAGAGTCAGGACTAAACATGGGCCGGCCTCCTGCTGGTGCCACAGTCAGGTCTAAACATGGGCCGGCCTCCTGCTGGTGCCAGAGTCAGGACTAAACATGGACCGGCCTCCTGCTGGTGCCACAGTCAGGACTAAACATGGACCGGCCTCCTGCTGGTGCCAGAGTCAGGACTAAACATGGACCGGCCTCCTGCTGGTGCCAGAGTCAGAACTAAACATGGACCGGCCTCCTGCTGGTGCCAGAGTCAGGACTAAACATGGAGCGGCCTCCTGCTGGTGCCAGAGTCAGGACTAAACATGGACTGGCCTCCTGCTGGTGCCAGAGTCAGGACTAAACATGGACCGGCCTCCTGCTGGTGCCAGAGTCAGGACTAAACATGGACTGGCCTCCTGCTGGTGCCAGAGTCAGGACTAAACATGGACCGGCCTCCTGCTGGTGCCAGAGTCAGGACTAAACATGGACCGGCCTCCTGCTGGTGCCAGAGTCAGGCCTCCTGCTGGTGCCAGAGTCAGGCCTCCTGCTGGTGCCAGAGTCAGGCCTCCTGCTGGTGCCAGAGTCAGGCCTCCTGCTGGTGCCAGAGTCAGGCCTCCTGCTGGTGCCAGAGTAAGGACTATGGGGAATCTCTTTGCCTTGAGTCCATGAGAGAGAAGCTGACAGAGCAAGGATATATATGTATATATTTGCAGTTGGCCAGCTTTACAATATTAGTTAAACTGAAGGGTTATACATTACAATATTAAATGTTTATTAAAAGGCCCATAACATGCAAAATCGACTTTTCAGAGCTTTTAACCTTACAGTGCTATTGGGGCCTCATATATGTGCCCAAAGTGTTTTTTTGATTGATTCCCGCAGACTCTTCCTCAGATCCACAGATGAACGGGTCCTACTCACATAATCACTATTCCCGGTATTTCCGGGTTTGTGGGTCCAAGGTATGGGTGATATTTCATAACGATTATGTTATGGGTGTTGCACAACACTTATTATGATCAAATATGCCCTTAGGGTAGACTACGAAACAGGAAAAATAGCATGATATGGGATCTTTAATGACAATAGATGGCCATTTTTTTATTTTACAACATATTTTCACCAAAACATACTGTATGTTGCATTGCAAATTAATGTGCTCAATTTTGTTAATTAAATATTTATTGAATATGCATACACATTTTTTGTATGTATATTGTATATTGTAATGATGTATGTGATGTATTGAACACCAGAGCAGTGTAATCCCTCATTCGTCCAGGAGTGTTCCACTGTAGAAAAATGCAGTTGTATCATCTGGACTTTGTTTTTAGAAAAACAAACTTCCTGAGTTCTTCCTGTTCTAACAGCCCTGTAATGGGCTATCTACATCCTATTGTAAACTGACTTTGGCTCCCTCCTCACTGAGTACCTGATTATCTCTGTGGTCCTGAACTCCAGTGTCTTCTGTGCTGATAGAGCCTTTTCTGCAGTGGCTGTTTAGTCTCTCTATGTACCGCTCTTCACAACTTACTTCACTGCATTGGAAAGTTTACCAGTTTTTGTCTTAAAGAGTTGCCTGGTTTAAATTAAAAAGGAATTTCGTGTTGCCTAAAAAATCTTTGCATTTTTTTCTGACACTCAAGGGATAGAGACACCATATCTTCTTGGTTCAGCTTCCCTTTTGTCCTGGTTTTTGCTCTCTTCACTTTGTTAAGAGCCCAAGCAGGGTATCCACTGGCTGAGAGTGTTTTTCCTGGTTAGAGCCAAAGAGCAGATACTGCTCTGAGTGTGTAGGTTTCCTATATACTTATATATTTGGAGCTTCCCGTCCTCTCCTCTGATAGTGGAACAACCAAGAAAGGCCAAGTGGTTTTCCTTTGCATCTTCTCTTGTAAACCTGATAAGTGGGTCCACTGCATTGATAAGCTCTGAGAAGGTTTCCAGCTCTTGTTTCTTGACCTTATTACAGGGCTGTTCGAAAACAAAGAGTGTTGAAGTGTTGTAGAAAAAGATTCCGTTGTAGTCATCTGGACTCCGTTTCTTTCTTTTTTTTTTAAGGACTGATGGTAAACAAGAGGCTAGTTGATAGAAAACAAAGAGGTGTAAATTTCGGTTGAAACCAACAACTTTTTTTTTCATCAGAAGGGCTTACCACAGAATAGGATAAATATCTGAGTTTCTGGTCTACATTTCCAGATTGAGAATGACTCTTGGATGAGAGTCGAAACGTTTATTTTTTTCCAGATGACTACAACTAAATCTTTTTCTACAATGGAACTCTCCTAGATGAATGAGGGATTACACCGAAAAGAAGAGTAGTCTCAAGTGAAACCTCCCTTTAGGACAAGGGTGTCCAAACTTTTTTTCACCAAGGGCCGCATTTTGACACTTAAACAGGGCTGAGGGCCACAAACAATTTGATAATGTTGAATTTGTTGAATGACAAAGTGAATCATTCGAAATTTTGCATTTGACGTAATTGCGATGAGCCTCCACACCTTTAATTTTCGTTGTTTGTGCCGACATAGCAGGAAGCTCAAGGGCCAACAAAAATTGGTCCGAGGGCCGCATTTCGCCCCCGGGCCCAAGTTTGGACATGCCTGCTTTAGGAGGTCCCACCCGGTGGGCAGGGGCCTCCTAATTTGCAGATTTTGCAGATTCAAAGAGTCCAGATGATACAACAGAAATTTTCTAAAATTGAACACCAGAGGGCAAACATGAGCCCCGCCCCCGACCGATTAAAACCATCAATAAACAATGAGTAATTAAATTTTGTTCCACTGTCTCCTACCTGTAATTTTGTTCTGAGCAAATCTAACTACAAATGAACATCATTTGGATCCACTTTGGTAAGTTAAATACAAAATAACAAAGATAATGAGAAATAGTATCACTAGAATGTTGCCCAAAGCGCTTCTATAGTATCTTTCTATCAAACTTGCATTTATAACTTTATGACTGAGCGAAAAAACCAACGTAAAAGTACATTTTGGCTAGAATCACATTGATATGTGGAGAATTTGTTTGCTTACCGTTAGCCAGCGAACGGTTTTGGTAATGACTGTACAAAAACTGAAAAGGCAAAAAGGCGAGGGTGTCCATACAAATTTCAAATTACTGTATGTCTATGAGTGGAGTTATAAATGTATCACAAGTGCAGTCTTACCTGGGAATTTGATATTTGACATTTTGTGAATGTGAATGAAGCCCAAATTGAGTAGAATTCAGTTTTGGCTTCATTCACACGGTTCCCTGGTCATTTCCCAGTAAATTGCTAGCAACTATAACCTAACATGATTTTTGTGACTGGATTTTAAAAAGATTCAGCAGATTGAATTCCTATTTATTATTTTGAAAGCATAAAATTAATTCAGTTCTTTCTCTTTCATATGCTGTGCAAAGCCATCCCAATGTTGTGACACTGAAAAGTAGGTTCAGCCCATTTCCTCACTAATTTTATCGCTATGAGTTCTGTGGTGAAGACGGAGAGACGATCTGTTAAACTCTTCTTAACCGCTCTCTCCAGGTCAAGTATGAAAAAAGCAGTAGCTGTTCGCCCACTCTCAGGATCGGTGTAAATAAACACATTATCAGAATGCTTATCAGTGTATCTCTTGAACAATGAACTGCGGTGCCTTTTACGTTCTTCCTTTGTTTGCGATGTAAATTAATATCAATATGAGCCGAAATAAACTTCCAAGGAGCTATGATTGACAAAGCCACCGAAGGGTTCAGGTTAAGAGCACTCAATCCAGCAAGTTGTCCCTTTGCATTTCCTACCCAGCCAAAGCAATGAAAGTCAGAAGTCCAAAATTTTGTCCAGAAGTTTGGGGCTAATGTAACTTGCTGGACAAAGTCATCAAGAAGTCCAGCTCCGTCCTGGGCTGCGCGCTGGACTCGGTGCAGGAGGTGGGGGACAGAAGGGTTCTGGCTAGATTCACATCTATGCTGGACCATGAGTGCCACCTCCTGCAGGACACTCTATCCCCTGCAGGACACTCTGTCCCCTGCAGGACACTCTGTCCCCTGCAGGACACTCTGTCCGCTCTGGAGAGCAGCTTCAGTGAGATACTGATCCACCCTCGCTGTGTGAAGGAGACGTTTCACAGGTCTTTCCTTCCTGCTGCTGTCAGACTTTATAACAAACACTGTTAGTCCTGAACACTCGCAATACTGACCTAACCATGTGCAATTCCGTCATATGTGCAATTACTGTCGTGATTCATGTGCAATTACTGTGAAATTCATGTGCAATCTATGTGCTGTCGTGACACATTCATGTGCAATTACTGTCGTGATCACATGCAATGGTATTTATATATTTATTTTTATTCATTTATTTTTATCTTTATTATTTTTTCCCTTCCATCCCTTGTTGGTTTTTGTCTATGGGAGTTTTTGTTTATAGGAGATCTTCTACTGAAAGTGTTTTTCAGACTTCGTATAAGTGATCTGTTCTTTTCCTCTGTATCTACCCGCGTTGCAACAATGAAATTTCCCCATGTGGGACAATAAAGGAATATCTTATCTTAACACTTGGATGCCAACCGCCATGAAACACCATAGAAGAAGAATTAAGTCTAAAGAATAAAGTCTGGGTCAAAGCGTCCAGTTTACATTCATAGTCTATGTGGAAGCTCGTCTTGGGCGTCCAACATTTTTGCCGTGCAGAGTCAGGCGCGCGGGCATTTGAGAAAAGTTGAAAAGCCGAACTTTTTTTGCAGCAGACGTGGCGCAACAGCCAGAAATTGCTGCTGCTGGTGAGAAGGACCAAAACAAACCCTGCGATTAAAAAAAATCCTCTAGACGCAGCTCTTTGAGCAAATGATATTCACTAAACTCTGCTCACCTCTGCGGTACCCAGACAGGCCGCCGAGCCGATTGCCTCTGTTTTTTGGCTTTGTAAAGCAAATTCACCAAAGCCACTTTCTCCACCTGCTTTGCCACCGCATCAAGAGAAAAGCAATGCCGGGGAACACAACAACTCCTGCACATGTGCACTGGACGCCTCGGACGCGCGTCTGCTAGTGAGTTGATTTTTTTTGGGCGCACATCCGGGGCGTCCAGGACACGCGTCCAGGGCTTCTACCTTCAAATGTACAGCCGTCCAACTCTGGCGTCGGGCGCCAATTTGGACACCAAGGACGTACAACTACAGTAGATGGCAGTAATGTAACACTTGCATTCCAATCGCCATAAAAAAACAAAGAAGAAGACATAATCAACATGCCGTTACCATGGCAACGGTCACCACAGATGACACAAAGCATTGTGATGTCATCAGGTTTAACATTCAACAGAGGACAGGTGCGATTACAACTACAGCGGGTGGCGGCCAAGAAGAGGTCCGCCAAGAAGAAGTCTGGCGGTAATGTAACACTTGAATACCAGCTGCCATAAAACACCAAAGAAGAAGAAACAACACTCCTGCAAGTATTTAAAACTATTTTAAAAATGTCCTTGAGTCAGCTCCGGAATGAAGTCTAAAGAATAAAGTTTGGCGGGTAACCTTGGATACCAACCGCCATAAAACACCAAAGAAGAAGAAGAATGTCCTCGAACACACAGGAAATTCTTTTGAGAGAGAATGATGTTATTCCTGGCGATTTTGGCTCATACAGGATAAAAAAGCTGAAAGGAAAAGGCGCCTATGGGCATGTATTCAAGTGCATTGATTGTTCGACAGGCAAAATCGTGGCTATAAAAATATCTCAACTCGAAGATATCAAAGAAACCAAAAACGAGGTATATGCTCTCGTGACACTGACTAAAAACGTGGTTAAGTTCATTAATTTTTTTCAATACCAGGACTATCACTGTCTTGTCATGGAGTATTTGGATCAAAATTTGGATGATTTAATGGAAAGAAGACAATTTAAACCTCTTGACCTTTCGGATATCCGCTACATTACAGAGCAGCTGCTGGAAGCGTTTGAAGAACTGGCAAAGTACAGAATGATTCATGGGGATCTCAAGCCAGACAATATCATGCTGGTCAACCACAAACTTGAACCATTTAAGATCAAGCTTATTGATTTTGGCTTTTCGACCACTGTGGGAAAACTGGTTCCTGGTTCTGTCATCCAGGTTCTTGGATACCGGGCTCCAGAAGTGTCTTTGGGAACAAAATTGGACGAAGCAGTTGATATGTGGGCTGTTGGCTGTGTACTGGTTTTTTCTTTCACCGGCAAGGATTTAGTTCCGTTTAATTGTGAATATGAAATGATGAAGATTATTACACAGATCCAAGGCATGCCCGATGCCGAACAACTCAAAGAAGGCCTCTACACGGGCAACTTCTTCAAGAAAACATGTGACCAATATCAGCTGAACTCGCCCAAGGAATACATGGACAAAACACAAAAACACTACATCCCCTGCAGAAACATGTCCAAAACTTTCACCAGTCTTAACGACATGGCAGGATACCGTCCAAAGTTAACCCATGATGACAGGATGGTGACCAGGCAGTTTTTGAATCTTTTGAATAGAATCTTGCAGGTAAATCCAGTGAAAAGGATCACCCCAGAAAGGGCGCTGACACACCCCTTTATCAAGCAGACAACCGATCTGAGAAAATCGATCAACAGTCGCCGCAATTGTATACAAATGGCACGCCCTTCCATTGTTGTCCGAATCAACAGCTCCTCATCAAGCTCTAAAGGTACGTGTAAAAGAGTCAAACAACAAAATATCAAAAAGACAGTACAACATGTACCAGTCACACAGAAAATTATTTTGAGAGAGAATGATGTTATTCCTGGCAATTTTAGCTCATACAGGATAAAAAAGCTGAAAGGAAAAGGCACCTATGGGCCTGTATTCCAGTGCATTGATTGTTTGACAGGCAAAATTGTGGCTATTAAAATATCTCAACTCGAAGCTATCAAAGAAACCAAAAACGAGGTACATGCTCTCCAGAGAGTGAGGAAAAACGTGGTGAAGTTCATTACTTTTTTTCAATACCAAGACTATCACTGTCTTGTCATGGAGTATTTGGATCACAGTTTGGATGAGTTCATGGAAAAAAGACAATTTACACCTCTTGACCTTTCGGAAATCCGCCACATTACCAAGCAGCTGCTGGAAGCGTTTGAAGAACTGGCAAAGTACAGAATGATTCATGGGGATCTCAAGCCAGACAATATCATGCTGGTCAACCACAAACTTGATCCATTTAAGATCAAGTTGATCAATTTTGGCTTTTCGACCACTGTGGACAAACTGGTTCCTGGTTCTGTCATCCAGGTTCTTGGATACCGGGCTCCAGAAGTGTCTTTGGGAACAAAATTGGACGAGGCAGTTGATATGTGGGCTGTTGGCTGTGTACTGGCATTTTTATTCATCGGCAAGGATTTATTTCCTTTTAATTGTGAATATCAAATGATGAGGATTATTACACAGATCCAAGGCATGCCTGATGCCGGACAACTCAAAGAAGGCCTCTACACGGACAACTTCTTTAAGGAAACACGCGGCCAATATCATCTGAACTCGCCTAAAGAATACATGGATAAAACACAAAAACACTACATCCCCTGCAGAAACATGTCCAAATATTTCACCAGTTTGAATGACATGGCAGGATATCGCCCAAAGTCAATCCATGATGACCGGATGGAGACCATGCAGTATTTTGTTCTTTTGAATAGAATCCTGCAGGTAAATCCGGTGAAAAGGATCACCCCAGAATGGGCGCTAACACACCCCTTTATCAAGCAGACGACCGTCCCTAGAAAATCGCACCGCAAAGGTACACAAATGGCACACCCGTCCGTTGTTGGAGGAATAAGTAGCTCCTCATCAAGCTCTAAAGGTACGTGTGAAAGTGTCAAACAACAAAATATCAAAAAGACAGTACAGCAATTCCCACCTGTTATACAAAATGAACCAGGCAGAAAAGTAAAGAGTACAGATGTGGGCCGCTCTCCGTGTGTGCCCAAGACTCAAGGTGGCAAGAGAATAAGCCCTGAAAGCTACAAGACAATTGCAAGAAAATATAAACATCTTTCCAACTCTGAAGATGAGCGTTATCTGGAACCTACCAAAGCAAAAATGCGAAAAATTAAATACCGTGTGCCTATTGCATTGGTGACTGGAAATGTGGATACGGAACACGATGATGACTACAAAAATGAATGCCGTAAAACCGTCCGGTCAGTCAAAACTGTGCAATTTCATCCTGTTATACAAACTGAACCAGGCAGAAAAGTACAGAGTACAGATGTGGGCCACTCTCCAGGTGCTAAGAGTATTAGCCCTGAACGCTATAAGATAACTGCAAGAAAACGTAAACCTCTTTCCATCTCCGAAGATGAGCATATTCTGAAACCCATCAGGGTAAAAATGCACACAATTAAAGAGCGTGTGCCACCTGCATGGGTCAGTGGAAACGTTGAAACGGAAAGTGATGATGACTACAAAAATAAATGCAGTAAAGCCGAACGGTCAGTCAAAACTGTGCAACTCTCACCTGTTCTACAAAATGAACAAGACAAGAGTACAAATGTGGGCCGCTCTCCGTGTATGCCCCAATTTGGAAATAGAACCGAAAAAACAAACACAAGTAAAGACACAAGTGAAACAATAGATAAGCCAATTAAAAAATCTGTAATTGGAAGGATTCGCAAGTTCTTTGGATACATATTTTTTTCGCAAGTTTAGACACTCAATTGTAAGGAAGTGTCTTACAATTTGGTAAATGTGTGCAGAATGATCAGGTAACTCAGCTCATAGCTAAAAGTTCACACTTTTTGGTAGTTTATTAGTAACATGAGAATAGACTTTAAACAGTGCCAATGCACTTGTTTTATATGCGTTTATCTCATATTGTATGTATAAATGTGTTTTTATGTATTGGTTCATTTGATTGAATGTATTATTTGTGTTTTAGTTTCCTCTGTGTGTTGTTTATTTTGTATTGTGTTTCAACAGGGGCAATGAAAAAGAACTTCTCATTGAGTTTTACCTGTATAAATAAATAAAATCAATTCATTAGTTTGGAAGCTTTGAAAACAACAGGCCATTGTGCGTACGAGTTTCGTGTTATGTCCCGTGTTCATAGAGAGGAAGCTGATTATTACAGGGCTTTCCGTCTTAATGTGAGTACACGTTATTTGCAGTTATGTGAGTACACGTTATTTGCAGTTATGTGAGTACATGGCAGTAAAGTGAGTACACGTTATTTGCAGTTATGTGAGTACACGTTATTTGCAGTAATGTGAGTACACGTTATTTGCAGTAATGTGAGTACACGTTATTTGCAGTAATGTGAGTACACGTTATTTGCAGTAATGTGAGTACACGTTATTTGCAGTAATATGAGTACACGTTATTTGCAGTAATGTGAGTACACGTTATTTGCAGTAATGTGAGTACACGTTATTTGCAGTAATATGAGTACACGTTATTTGCAGTAATGTGAGTACACGTTATTTGCAGTAATATGAGTACACGTTATTTGCAGTAATGTGAGTACACGTTATTTGCAGTAATGTGAGTACATGTTATTTGCAGTAATGTGCAGTAATGTGAGTACACGTTATTTGCAGTTATGTGAGTACACGTTATTTGCAGTAATATGAGTACACGTTATTTGCAGTAATATGAGTACACGTTATTTGCAGTAATATGAGTACACGTTATTTGCAGTAATGTGAGTACACGTTATTTGCAGTAATATGAGTACACGTTATTTGCAGTAATATGAGTACACGTTATTTGCAGTAATGTGAGTACACGTTATTTGCAGTAATGTGCAGTAATGTGAGTACACGTTATTTGCAGTTATGTGAGTACACGTTATTTGCAGTAATATGAGTACACGTTATTTGCAGTAATGTGAGTACACGTTATTTGCAGTAATGTGAGTACATGTTATTTGCAGTAATGTGCAGTAATGTGAGTACACGTTATTTGCAGTTATGTGAGTACATGTTATTTGCAGTAATGTGCAGTAATGTGAGTACACGTTATTTGCAGTAATGTGAGTACACGTTATTTGCAGTAATGTGAGTACACGTTATTGGCAGTAATGTGAGTACACGTTATTTGCAGTAATGTGAGTACACGTTATTTGCAGTAATGTGAGTACACGTTATTTGCAGTAATGTGAGTACACGTTATTTGCAGTAATGTGAGTACACGTTATTTGCAGTAATGTGAGTACATGTTATTTGCAGTAATGTGCAGTAATGTGAGTACACGTTATTTGCAGTAATGTGAGTACACGTTATTTGCAGTAAAGTGAGTACACGTTATTTGCAGTAATGTGAGTACACGTTATTTGCAGTAATGTGAGTACACGTTATTGGCAGTAATATGAGTACACGTTATTTGCAGTAATGTGAGTACACGTTATTTGCAGTAATGTGAGTACACGTTATTTGCAGTAATGTGAGTACACGTTATTTGCAGTAATGTGAGTACACGTTATTTGCAGTTATGTGAGTACACGTTATTTGCAGTTATGTGAGTACACGTTATTTGCAGTTATGTGAGTACACGTTATTTGCAGTAATGTGAGTACACGTTATTTGCAGTAATGTGAGTACACGTTATTTGCAGTAATGTGAGTACACGTTATTTGCAGTAAAGTGAGTACACGTTATTTGCAGTAATGTGAGTACACGTTATTTGCAGTAATGTGAGTACACGTTATTTGCAGTAATGTGAGTACACGTTATTTGCAGTAATGTGAGTACACGTTATTTGCAGTAATGTGAGTACACGTTATTTGCAGTAATGTGAGTACACGTTATTTGCAGTAATGTGCAGTTATGTGAGTACACGTTATTTGCAGTTATGTGAGTACACGTTATTTGCAGTTATGTGAGTACACGTTATTTGCAGTAATGTGAGTACACGTTATTTGCAGTAATGTGAGTACACGTTATTTGCAGTAATGTGAGTACACGTTATTTCCAGTAATGTGAGTACACGTTATTTGCAGTAATATGAGTACACGTTATTTGCAGTAATGTGAGTACACGTTATTTGCAGTTATGTGAGTACACGTTATTTGCAGTTATGTGAGTACACGTTATTTGCAGTTATGTGAGTACACGTTATTTGCAGTAATGTGAGTACACGTTATTTGCAGTAATGTGAGTACACGTTATTTGCAGTAATGTGAGTACACGTTATTTGCAGTAAAGTGAGTACACGTTATTTGCAGTAATGTGAGTACACGTTATTTGCAGTAATGTGAGTACACGTTATTTGCAGTAATGTGAGTACACGTTATTTGCAGTAATGTGAGTACACGTTATTTGCAGTAATGTGCAGTTATGTGAGTACACGTTATTTGCAGTTATGTGAGTACACGTTATTTGCAGTTATGTGAGTACATGGCAGTAATGTGAGTACACGTTATTTGCAGTAATGTGAGTACACGTTATTTGCAGTAATGTGAGTACACGTTATTTGCAGTAATGTGAGTACACGTTATTTGCAGTAAAGTGAGTACACGTTATTTGCAGTAATGTGAGTACACGTTATTTGCAGTAATGTGAGTACACGTTATTGGCAGTAATGTGAGTACACGTTATTTGCAGTAATGTGAGTACACGTTATTTGCAGTAATGTGAGTACACGTTATTTGCAGTAATGTGAGTACACGTTATTTGCAGTAATGTGAGTACACGTTATTTGCAGTAATGTGAGTACACGTTATTTGCAGTAATGTGAGTACACGTTATTTGCAGTTATGTGAGTACACGTTATTTGCAGTAATGTGAGTACACGTTATTTGCAGTAATGTGAGTACACGTTATTTGCAGTAATGTGAGTACACGTTATTTGCAGTAATGTGAGTACACGTTATTTGCAGTAATGTGAGTACACGTTATTTGCAGTAATGTGAGTACACGTTATTTGCAGTAATGTGAGTACACGTTATTTGCAGTAATGTGAGTACACGTTATTTGCAGTAATGTGAGTACACGTTATTTGCAGTAATGTGAGTACACGTTATTTGCAGTAATGTGAGTACATGCGAGTACACGTTATTTGCAGTAATGTGAGTACACATTATTTGCAGTAATCTGAGTACACGTTATTTGCAGTAATGTGAGTACATGCGAGTACACGTTATTTGCAGTAATGTGAGTACACGTTATTTGCAGTAATGTGAGTACACGTTATTTGCAGTAATGTGAGTACACGTTATTTGCAGTAATGTGAGTACACGTTATTTGCAGTAATGTGAGTAAACTAACGACAGAAGAAGTTTCAAAACGATGTCTACACTTTTAAGGCCGCGGAATAAAGTCTGCGTCTCCTTTAAGGATTGGCCCCTCCCCCTCTGGTCTCTTCCGGTTCTTCCTCCCGCGGCTTGTTTTTCTTCAGTCAAGATGGCGGCCGTTCCCGAGAGCAGAGTCCTGATTTACAGCGTTTTCAAATGGAGCTCCTTTTCCTCCACGTACCTGCCCGAGTGAGTAACACCCGCGCCGCGAACGTGACCAAATGCACCGGCTTTCGCGGTCCCGGCGCCGGATGGAGCTACTCCCTCCTCCTTTCATCCCAGACAGGCCTCTCACGTCTGCACCCGAGCTGTTAGCATGTAGCATTAGCATTTACCAGGCGCTGACATTAAATAAAAACAACGTGATACAAAGTAATCCACCATTTGGACATATTTTGGATATTTTTTGCCCAGCCACCACTCATTATACTATACATTTTTGTGACCCAATCTTTGTTTCGTATAGAAATGTTGTTGACATTGTTGTTAAAGCCTTAAATTAGCCCATTGCCCCGCTTACATCAATAGTGTGACCAATTTAGGGCTATTTTGCATGTATTTAGCTCAAATAGTCTAAAAGTATTTATAGACCTGAATAAAATAGTATATACACACTATATTCACATCCTACCACTTATTTAGATGCTGTTTGCTGTATAATACTTAGTTACATGTCAGGTATTTTTGTGCTTAAAACAGACACAGCTGCTGTTCTGGTGCTCCAAACAGAATGTGACATTAAATCCACACCTTTTCAACCCTTTTGTTAATGACGATGTGATCAAATCTGTTTATTGGGTGTGTATTCCTGTTTGAGCCCTAAAATGAAGCTAAAAACAATTAGCTTTAGCAGCATCATTTGTTGTGGCACCTGCCTCTTGAGTTTTCCAGCCTTTGCCCATCATTGTAATAGAAAAAACAATTCACTGACATTTTTATTCCAGAAATGATTTGTGTTATTACTAATGTTACTCCAAATCATTAATATTTCGATCAGTTGTAATGTAATACTTGTTCTGTGTGTTTCTATTTCTCACAAAAACATTATAGTAATAACACCAACAACGTATATAAGTTCTCCTGTTTTTCTAATTGTATATTTGTGGTACATATTTATTTTCATAGTTTTGCTTCCATTAAGTTGCAGTTTGGGAAGATTATTTGAAGAAAAAAAAAAGTGATCTGTGATGTCATCAATGTGCGACGTGTTTAGTGATGGCAGAATGAAGCCTCGTGAACCATTTGAGGCTTTGAGCCGGTTATCAATGCGAGAGTCGATGCCTCGCAAGGTCTTTCGTTTGCTACGCCACCTTGTGGTAAAAACACAGTAATGCATGTACAGTACAGCGATACAGTGACCTAAACCAAATAAAAGTATATTTTATAGAGAGAAACGCACAAATACAGTGATAAACATTTTTGCGTGTGCACAATCTGTAACATTTTGCAGCATTGACACCATAAGGTCCATGTTGAGATCCGAGCGGGCGTCGATCTCTCGTCCTGCCACACTCCGGACCCTGACACATTCATGATTTATCTTTATTTTGTATTAACCGATTTCCGACATGACTGAACTCTGCTGCTTCCACACAGCTCAGTCAGTTCAAACCAAACAGCACAAACACTGACCCGCGCTCTTGTCTGGAGAAGTGGTGCACAGTGAGTGTGTAATGGGCAATACACCCCCAAAAAAAGTACATTCAAATCATAATAAAAGCATATCGGGGGGGAGCTAATAATCGATGTCCTGCTTTCCCCTTTAATAACTGCTTTAGGATGTGTCCATCTGCTGCTGCAAGTTACAGTAAAATAACTTTCTGTTCAGGAATATCTTGGTGGATAAACCCAATGACCAGTCGTCCCGATGGTCCTCTGAAAGCAACTATCCTCCTCAGGTCAGTAACGGTCATCATCATGGAGCTGTGTTCAGTTGTGTGCAGAGTGACTGATGTAGCTGTGTTCAGTTGTGTGCAGAGTGACTGATGTAGCTGTGTTCAGTTGTGTGCAGAGTGACTGATGTAGCTGTGTTCAGTTGTGTGCAGAGTGACTGATGTAGCTGTGTTCAGTTGTGTGCAGAGTGACTGATGTAGCTGTGTTCAGTTGTGTGCAGAGTGACTGATGTAGCTGTGTTGTGTGCAGAGTGACTGATGTAGCTGTGTTGTGTGCAGAGTGACTGATGTAGCTGTGTTCAGTTGTGTGCAGAGTGACTGATGTAGCTGTGTTGTGTGCAGAGTGACTGATGTAGCTGTGTTGTGTGCAGAGTGACTGATGTGGTGTAGCTGTGTTCAGTTGTGTGCAGAGTGACTGTGATGTGGTGTAGCTGTGTTCAGTTGTGTGCAGAGTGACTGATGCAGCTGTGTTCAGTTGTGTGCAGTGACTGTGATGTGGTGTAGCTGTGTTCAGTTGTGTGCAGCAGTGGAATGTGAAGCTACCTCACATTCCGTGTGTGCCTCGTGTCAGCAGGACGAGCTTGTGTTGTGTAACGATGTAACGTTTCGACCAGTTTTACAAACACTTTCCCCCATTTGTTTAGAACAGCTTTTCTCTGAATTTAGAGTCTCTCTGTTTCTGTCTCTGTCTGTCTGTGTCTCTGTGTCTGTGTGTGTGTGTGTGTTTTATCAGAACATGTTCTCACACTGCTGCGTATGATGCTTTTCTCTCTTTCAGTTTTTAATCTTGAAGCTGGAGCGGCCGGCAATAGTTCAGAGCATCACGTTTGGGAAATATGAGAAAACACACGTGTGTAATCTGAAGAAGTTTAAGGTGTTCGGAGGCATGAGCGAAGAAAACATGACCGAGCTGTTATCCAGGTAAGAAGCTCCACTCCAGACCCGCCTTCTCCGGACCCGCCTTCTCCGGACCCGCCTTCTCTGGACCCGCGCTCTCTGGACCCGCCTTCTCTGGACCCGCCTTCTCTGGACCCGCCTTCTCTAGGCCCGCCTTCTCTTCTCTAGGCCCGCCTTCTCTTCTCTAGGCCCGCCTTCTCTTCTCTAGGCCCGCCTTCTCTGGACCCGCGCTCTCTAGACCCGCCTTCTCTAGGCCTGCGCTCTCTAGGCCCACGCTCTAGGCCCATCTTCTCTAGACCCATCTTCTCTAGGCCCGCGCTTTCTGGACCCGCCTTCTCTGGACCCGCCTTCTCTGGACCCGCCTTCTCTGGACCCGCACTCTCTAGACCCGCGCTCTCTAGGCCCATCTTCTCTAGGCCCATCTTCTCTAGACCCGCCTTCTCTAGACCCGCCTTCTCTGGACCCGCCTTCTCTGGACCCGCCTTCTCTGGACCCGCACTCTCTAGACCCGCGCTCTCTAGGCCCATCTTCTCTAGGCCCATCTTCTCTAGACCCGCCTTCTCTAGACCCGCCTTCTCCGGACCCGCCTTCTCCGGACCCGCCTTCTCCAGACCCGCCTTCTCCAGACCCGCGCTCTCTAGACCCGCGCTCTCTAGACCCGCGCTCTCTAGGCCCATCTTCTCTAGGCCCATCTTCTCTAGACCCACCTTCTCTAGAGCCCGCCTTCTCTAGAGCCCGCGCTCTCTAGGCCGGCCCGCGCTCTCTAGGCCCGCCTTCTCTTCTCTAGACCCTCGCTCTCTAGACCCGCCTTCTTTGGATCCGCCTTCTTTGGATCCGCCTTCTCTGGACCCACACTGACTGGATCCGCGTTCTCTAGACTGGTGTTTTCTTGACCGACGCTCTCTAGATCAGTGTCTAACTACTAGAACTATCGCCGGGTCTGAAGCAGAACTATCGCCGGGTCTGAAGCAGAACTATCGTCGGGTCTGAAGCAGAACTATCGTCGGGTCTGAAGCAGAACTATCGTCGGGTCTGAAGCAGAACTATCGTCGGGTCTGAAGCAGAACTATCGTCGGGTCTGAAGCAGAACTATCGTCGGGTCTGAAGCAGAACTATCGTCGGTCGTTGGGTCTGAAGCAGAACTATCGTCGGTCGTTGGGTCTGAAGCAGAACTATCGTCGAGTCTAAAGCAGGATTAGGGGGTTGGAGGGTTTGAATGAAATAAAAATTACTAATATTTTGTGACTTTATGAATACGCTGCCTTTGTCCGTCTGTCGTCGCAGTGGCCTTAAGAACGACTACAACAAAGAAACGTTTACTTTGAAGCACAAGATCGACGAGCAGATGTTCCCCTGCAGATTTGTCAAAATAGGTCAGAAATGTTCCATTTCATTGCTTTATTTAAAGGTTCACCGTGTAACCTTTCAGGTCGGGGTCGAGTCCCTCATTTTCTGGTGGTTTGTTTCTCCAGTGCCTCTGATGTCGTGGGGCCCCAGCTTCAACTTCAGCATCTGGTTCATTGAGCTCCACGGCATCGAGGAGCCGGACGTGGTGCAGCCGTGTCTCAACTGGTACAGCAAGGTAACCAAGGGCCCCCTACAGGTCGCACGTGTCACTGAACCAAGGGCCCCATACAGGTCGCACGTGTCACTGAACCAAGTGCCCCCTGCAAGTCGCACATTTCACTGAACCAAGGGCCCTCTACAGGTCGCACATGTCACTGAACCAAGGGCCCTCTACAGGTCGCACATGTCACTGAACCAAGGGCCCTCTACAGGTCGCACATGTCACTGAACCAAGGGCCCCATACAGATCGCACATGTCACTGAACCAAGGGCCCCCTACAGGTTGCACGTGTCATTGAACCAAGGGCCCCCTACAGGTTGCACGTGTCACTGAACCAAGTGCCCCTCCTGGTCGCACGTGTCACTGAACCAAGTGCCCCCTGCAGGTCGCACGTGTCACTGAACCAAGGGCCCCCTACAGGTTGCACGTGTCATTGAACCAAGGGCCCCCTACAGGTTGCACGTGTCACTGAACCAAGTGCCCCTCCTGGTCGCACGTGTCACTGAACCAAGTGCCCCCTGCAGGTCGCACGTGTCACTGAACCAAGGGCCCCCTACAGGTCGCACATGTCACTGAACCAAGGGCCCACTACAGGTCGCACATGTCACTGAACCAAGTGCCCCTCCTGGTTGCACGTGTCACTGAACCAAGGGCCCCCTACAGGTTGCACGTGTCATTGAACCAAGGGCCCCCTACAGGTTGCACGTGTCATTGAACCAAGGGCCCTCTACAGGTCGCACGTGTCACTGAACCAAGGGCCCCATACAGGTCGCACATGTCACTGAACCAAGTGCCCCCTGCAAGTCGCACGTGTCACTGAACCAAGGGCCCCCTACAGGTTGCACGTGTCATTGAACCAAGGACCCTCTACAGGTCGCACGTGTCACTGAACTCAAATGTGCTTAAATCTGACTGAATATTGTGGGCCTTGTTTGTGCGTGGCTCCCTGACGCCCCCTTGTGTTCACGTCAGTACCGGGAGCAGGAGGCCATCCGTCTGTGCCTCAAACACTTCCGGCAGCACAACTACACAGAGGCCTTCGAGTCGCTGCAGAAGAAAACCCGCATTGCGCTGGAGCACCCGATGCTCACCCACCTGCACGAGCGCCTGGTGCTGCAGGGAGACTTCGACGCCTGCGAGGAGCTCATCCACAAAGCTGTGAAGGGTGAGGAAGAAGAGCTACACACAAAGCTGTGAGGGGTGAGGAAGAAGAGCTACACACAAAGCTGTAAGGGGTGAGGAAGAAGAGCTACACAAAGCTGTAAGGGTGAGGAAGAAGAGCTACACACAAAGCTGTAAGGGGTGAGGAAGAAGAGCTGCACAAAGCTGTAAAGGGTGAGGAAGAAGAGCTACACACAAAGCTGTAAGGGGTGAGGAAGAAGAGCTGCACAAAGCTGTAAGGGTGAGGAAGAAGAGCTACACACAAAGCTGTAAGGGGTGAGGAAGAAGAGCTGCACAAAGCTGTAAGGGTGAGGAAGAAGAGCTACACACAAAGCTGTAAGGGGTGAGGAAGAAGAGCTGCACAAAGCTGTAAAGGGTGAGGAAGAAGAGCTCGTCCTGTCCCGTCCGACCGCTCTTACTGTCCCGTCCGACCGCTCGTCTTGTCCCTTCTGACCGCTCGTCCTGTCCCGTCCAACCGCTTGTCCTGTCCCGTTAGACCGCTCGTCCTGTCCCGTCCGACCGCTTGTCCCGTCCTACCGCTCGTCCCGTCCCGTTTGACCGCTCGTCCCGTCCGCCCGCTCGTCTTGTCCCGTCCGACCGCTCGTCCTGTCCTGTCCGACCGCTCGTCCTGTCCCGTCCGACCGCTCGTCCTGTCCCGTCCGACCGCTCGTCCTGTCCCGTCTGACCTGACCGCTCATCCTGTCCGGTCCGACCGCTCGTCCTGTCCGGTCCGACCGCTCGTCCTGTCCGGTCCGACCGCTCTTCCTATCCGGTCCGACCGCTCGTCCGGTCCGACCGCTCGTCCTGTCCCGTCCGAACGCTCGTCCCGTCCGCCCGCTCGTCTTGTCCCGTCCGGCCGCTCGTATCGTCCCGTCCGACCGCTCGTCTTGTCCCGTCCGACCGCTCGTCCTGTCCCGTCCGACCGCTCGTCCTGTCCCGTCCGACCGCTCGTCCTGTCCCGTCAGACCGCTCGTCCTGTCCCGTCAGACCGCTTCTCCCGTCCCGTCCTACCGCTCGTCCCGTCCTACAGCTCGTCCTGTCCCGTCCGACCACTCGTCCTGTCCCGTCTGACCTGACCGCTCGTCCTGTCCCGTCTGACCTGACTGCTCGTCCTGTCCCGTCTGACCGCTCGTCCTGTCCCGTCCGACCGCTCGTCCTGTCCCGTCCGACCGCTCGTCTTGTCCCGTCCGACCGCTCGTATCGTCCCGTCCGACCGCTCGTCCTTTCCGGTCCGACCGCTCGTCCTGTCCCATCCGACCGCTCTTACTGTCCTTTCTGACCGCTCGTCTTGTCCTTTCTGACCGCTCGTCTTGTCCAGTCTGACCTGACCGCTCGTCCTGTCCCATCCAACCGCTTGTCCTGTCCCGTCAGACCGCTCGTCCTGTCCCGTCAGACCGCTCGTCCTGTCCCGTCAGACCGCTCGTCCTGTCCCGTCCGACCGCTTCTCCCGACCCGTCCTACCGCTCGTCCCGTCCTACAGCTCGTCCTGTCCTGTCCGACCACTCGTCCTGTCCCGTCCGACCGCTCGTCCTGTCCCGTCTGATCGCTCGTCTTGTCCCGTCTGACCTGACCGCTCATCCTGTCCCGTCCAACCGCTCATCCTGTCCCGTCCAACCGCTCGTCCTGTCCCGTCCCACCGCTCGTCTTGTCCCTTCTGACCGCTCGTCTTGTCCCGTCTGACCTGACCGCTCATCCTGTCCCGTCCAACCGCTCGTCTTGTCCCTTCCGACCGCTCGTCCTGTCCCGTCCGACCGCTCGTCCTGTCCCGTCCGACCGCTCGTCCCGTCCGACCGCTCGTCCCGTCCGACCGCTCGTCCTGTCCCGTCCGACCGCTCGTCCTGTCCCGTCCGACCGCTCGTCCTGTCCCGTCCGACCGCTCGTCCTGTCCCGTCAGACCGCTCGTCCTGTCCCGTCCGACCGCTTCTCCCGTCCCGTCCTACCGCTCGTCCCGTCCTACCGCTCGTCCCGTCCTACAGCTCGTCCTGTCCCGTCCGACCACTCGTCTTGTCCCGTCTGACCTGACCGCTCGTCCTGTCCCGTCTGACCCCTCGTCCTGTCCCGTCCGACCGCTCGTCCTGTCCCGTCCGACCGCTCGTCCTGTCCTGTCTGACTGCTCGTCCTGTCCCGTCTGATCGCTCGTCTTGTCCCGTCTGACCTGACCGCTCGTCCTGTCCCGTCCGACCGCTCGTCTTGTCCCTTCTGACCGCTCGTCTTGTCCCGTCTGACCTGACCGCTCGTCCTGTCCCGTCCGACCGCTCGTCTTGTCCCTTCTGACCGCTCATCTTGTCCCTTCTGACCGCTCGTCTTATCCCGTCTGACCTGACCGTTCATCCTGTCCCGTCCAACCGCTCGTCCTGTCCGGTCCCACCGCTCGTCCTGTCCCGTGCGACCGCTCGTCCTGTCCCGTCTGACCGCTCGTCCTGTCCCGTCCGACCGCTCGTCCTGTCCCGTCCGACCGCTCGTCCTGTCCCGTCTGACAGCTCGTCCTGTCCTGTCTGACCGCTGGTGTTTCCTCTTTGTCCAGACGGCCTGTTTAACCAGTACATCAGTCAGCAGGAGTACAAGCCGCGCTGGAGCCAAATCATCCCCAAGTGCAACAAGAGTACGAGCGCCCAGGAGCCTCCGCGCGAAGACCCCAACAGTGAGCCACGCCCCCTGCACCGTTAACGCCCCCTTTACCGAGTTTGGGACGGACTAATGTGCTTTTGTCTCCCGCCCCTTTTCTTTCCTTTGTGTCTTCTGTCCATTTCCCGTCACGCCTTCCTCTCGCTCGCGTGTCCAGGCGATAACGACGATAACCGGCCCGGGATGAGGGGCGGTCATCAGATGGTCATCGACGTACAGACGGGTGAGAAAAGCGCCTGTCAAAACTATTCACTGTTCAAAAAAACTCTCCCGGAGCCGTGTTGTGTTCAGCTACAGAGCAATATTTACTGTATTTACCGCACTGTAATGGGCACTGGAAATGAACGGTGTATTTTCGGTCATTTTTCATATGTACGGCGCGTTAAGTGTCAAGAAATTAGACATAAACCAATGCTATTCCTTAACGCACAGAGAACACAATTCAACTTAGAATAGGAAACGACACAGAAACGTCAGACTTTTGTGTAGCATGCATGGGAGAAACCGCCGGGCCGGGCCGCCAAGGCTGTAGTAAGCAGCCCGGTGACCCTCCTTCGTCTCGCAACGTTTTTTCTCATGCAGGTTGGTTTTATTAGAAATTATGGAATAGGCGGGTCACATTCTCATTGGTCAGCTTCACATCACTTGCTTTTACAACTGTCTTTCTTCCTTAGAGATGAGAGTGGGTAATGTTTACCTAAACTCCCCTGGGGCTGTTACACCCCTCCCTGGAGTGAACATTCCTCGGCCCATATTTACGACACGCAAACAAATGCAGTTTTTCACATGCCGTTTTTCTCTTAAACTAATGATGTAGATAAAATACATCACAGAAATATAATCATATATTTAAATTTTATCACATTAAGCGAAAAACAAAATGTGTATCGCACAAAATCGCTTGGAGGTCAGTAAGCACAGCCATATATAAGGCTCACTGTTAAATGAAATACGTTTAAGTGCGCCTTATAGTGCAGAGAATACGGTAAGCTGTTATATGCCACAATACACAGCAATTTTAACTAAGACAATAAGTTATTAAGTATCTTGATTTTAGATTTGCCATTAGTACAAGTTTGGTTTTATTAAGTTAAAAAATGCTTCTTTTCTTATTTACAAGATATTTAATTATCTTGTCGTTAATCTTAATGAAAAACATTGGACCTCAGAGGGGAGCGTGTGTGGACCTCAGAAGGGAGCGTGTGTGAACCTCAGAAGGGAGCGTGTGTGAACCTCAGAGGGGAGCGTGTGTGGACCTCAGAGGGAGCGTGTGTGGACCTCAGAGGGAGTGTGTGTGGACCTCAGAGGGAGCGTGTGTGGACCTCAGAGGGAGCGTGTGTGGACCTCAGAGGGAGTGTGTGTGGACCTCAGAGGGAGTGTGTGTGGACCTCAGGGAGGGAGTGTGTGTGGACCTCAGGGAGGGAGCGTGTGGATCTCAGGAGGAGCGTGTGGACCTCAGAAGTGTGTGGACCTCAGAGGGAGCGTGTGTGGACCTCAGAGGGAGCGTGTGTGGACCTCAGAGGGGAGCGTGTGTGGACCTCAGAGGGAGCGTGTGTGGACCTCAGAGGGAGCGTGTGTGGACCTCAGAGGGAGTGTGTGTGGACCTCAGAGGGAGTGTGTGTGGACCTCAGAGGGAGTGTGTGTGGACCTCAGAGGGAGTGTGTGTGGACCTCAGGGAGGGAGCATGCGGATCTCAGGAGGAGCGTGTGGACCTCAGAAGTGTGTGGACCTCAGAGGGAGCGTGTGTGGACCTCAGAGGGAGCGAGCGTGCGGACCTCAGAGGGAGCGAGCGTGCGGACCTCAGAGGGAGCGAGCGTGCGGACCTCAGAGGGAGGGAGGGTGCGGACCTCAGAGGGAGGGAGCGTGCGGACCTCAGAGGGAGGGAGCGTGCGGACCTCAGAGGGAGGGAGCGTGCGGACCTCAGAGGGAGGGAGGGTGCGGACCTCAGAGAGAGGGAGGGAGCGTGCGGACCTCAGAGAGAGGGAGGGAGCGTGCGGACCTCAGAGAGAGGGAGGGAGCGTGCGGACCTCAGAGGGAGGGAGCGTGCGGACCTCAGAGGGAGGGAGCGTGCGAACCTCAGAGGGAGGAAGGGTGCGGACCTCAGAGGGAGGAAGGGTGCGGACCTCAGAGGGAGGGAGCGTGCGGACCTCAGAGGGAGGGAGCGTGCGGACCTCGGAGCGGAGTGTGTGCGGACCTCGGAGGGGAGTGTGTGCGGACCTCGGAGCGGAGTGTGTGCGGACCTCGGAGGGGACTGTGTGCGGATCTCGGAGGGGAGTGTATGGGGACCTCAGAGGGAGCGTGTGTGGGGACCTCAGAGGGGACTATGTGGGGAACTCAGAGCGGAGTGTGTGCGGACCTGAGAGGTAGTGTGTGCGGACCTGAGAGGGGAGTGTGTGCGGACCTCAAAGGGACTGGGACTGTGGACCTCAGAGCGGAGTGTGCGGACCTCAGAGGGGAGTTTGTGCGGACCTCAGAGGGGTGTGTGTGCGGACCTCAGAGCGGAGTGTGGACCTCAGAGGGGTGTGTGTGCGGACCTCAGAGCGGAGTGTGGACCTCAGAGGGGAGTGTGTGCGGACCTCAGAGGGGTGTGTGTGCGGACCTCAGAGCGGAGTGTGGACCTCAGAGGGGAGTGTGTGCGGACCTCAGAGCGGAGTGTGTGAACGCGTTTGTCCCCCTCAGAGACCGTGTACCTGTTCGGCGGCTGGGACGGCACGCAGGACCTGGCCGACTTCTGGGCCTACAGCGTCTCCGAGAACCAGTGGACCTGCATCTCCCGGGACACGGAGAAGGAGGTGCACTCGCCGCACTCGTCACATTTCACACACCAAGATGTACCAAGATGTATTCACTTAAAACGAGATGAGGCAGATTGGTTTGTCCAGATTCAAGACATTTAAACTACCGTATTTTCCAGGGTATAAGTCGCACCAGCCAAAAAATGCATTATAGAGATGAGAAAAAAAAACATATTTAAGTTGCATTTTTGGGGGAAATTGACCAAGAACAGACATTTCAACAGATTAGAGAACATGGTGAATAGGTGTACGTATGCTAACGCTAACACCTTCAGCTACATGAGGCACAGACAGAACTGTGGTAAGTGTCTGGTATGTTAACGTAACATATGAACAGTTATTCAGATAACTATAGCATAAAGAACATGCTAACAAGTTTAGCAAAGCATCAGTTTTACCCCAAATCACTAAATCCACTGAATTCTTCTTCCTCTGTGTCACTTCTAAACAACTCCACAAACTCCAGAGGAAGTGCAGATTCTTCTTCTGCGTCGCTTAGAGCCTAGAGCGCCCTCTTGTGGTTATCAGGGTGAAAAATAACGAATAATATCACATATAAGTCGCTCTGGAGTATAAGTTGCACCACAGCCAAAACTATGAAAAAGGGTGCGACTTATAGTCTGGAAAATACAGTAAATAAACCCTGAATATCTAGGACTATTATGCGTAGTTCAAGATTTCAAGGTCATTTTTCTAAAACAAGTGTATTCATCTAGCTTTAAGGTGTAATTTTGCATGTATAAACCTCACACTTTAGACAATAAGTGATTGAATTAACTAGTAATGATCTTGAATCGAGTTTATTTTGACTTTACCAATAGAACAGTGCTATTATTTCAAGTGCAGAACCCTTTTTGTTTTATTTGAAGTGACAAAATGCATGTGGCGGTCTCATTTTAAGTCCTTGAATACACATGAGTGGCGTTTGAAGTGGCGCGTGTGGTGTCGGTTCTCAGAGCGGCCCGTCGGCGCGCTCCTGTCACAAGATGTGCATCGACTCGGCGCGGCGGCAGATCTACACGCTCGGCCGGTACCTGGACTCCAGCGTCCGGAACAGCAAGAGTCTGAAGAGCGACTTCTACCGGTACGACATCGAGCAGAACGCGTGGAGCCTGCTGAGCGAGGACACGGCGGCGGACGGCGGGCCGAAGCTCGTGTTCGACCACCAGGTGAGAGAAACCGGGACGCCGCTGTGAGCCTGGCCAATCGCAGCGTTTAGTTCAGGCTGTAGTCGAAAGGCCCCGAGCAAACGCGGCGACGCCTACAGACGAGCGTTGTCCTGTTTTAGCAGGTTTAAGACTATTTCGTTTTTTTAAATGGTGCACGTAGAAGTACTTTGTGTATATGAGGACGAGGAAGAAGTCTGTGCTTTTGTTTGTTACTGTTGGACCAATCAGATTCATCCTTTTCCCGTCCAGAGTCGTGTTGTCAGACTTTTGTAATGAAGTTATTGTCGATTCGCTGGTACCTCTTCGCGATCGTGAAAAGTGCGCATCGTTCTTGATCTTCCGGGCGCTTCCTCCCCAGATGTGCATGGACTCGGAGAAGCACATGATCTACACGTTCGGGGGTCGGATCCTGACGTGTAACGGGAGCATGGAGGACACACGCACCACAGAGCCGCAGTTCTCCGGCCTCTACGCCTTCCACTGCGGCAGCGCCACCTGGAGGCTGCTCAGGGAAGACTCGTGCAACGCCGGGCCCGAGGACATCCAGTCGCGCATCGGACATTGCATGCTCTTCCACACTGTGAGTAAGAGTACACGGGTGAGGGGCCTGAGGGGAGGGGCTGTGGTCCCGGCCTGAGGGGAGGGGCTGTGGTCCCGGCCTGAGGGGAGGGGCTATGGTCCCGGCCTGAGGGGAGGGGCTGTGGTCCAGGGCTAAGGTCCCGGCCTGAGGGGAGGGGCTGTGGTCCAGGGCTATGGTCCCGGCCTGAGGGGAGGGGCTATGGTCCCGGCCTGAGGGGAGGGGCTGTGGTCCAGGGCTATGGTCCCGGCCTGAGGGGAGGGGCTGTGGTCCAGGGCTGTGGTCCCGGCCTGAGGGGAGGGGCTGTGGTCCAGGGCTGTGGTCCCGGCCTGAGGGGAGGGGCTGTGGTCCAGGGCTGTGGTCCCGGCCTGAGGGGAGGGGCTGTGGTCCCGGCCAGAGGGGAGGGGCTGCAATTTGTTAGGTTTATAATTCCAC
Organism: Eucyclogobius newberryi; assembly: GCF_026437365.1. Taxonomy (NCBI): domain Eukaryota; kingdom Metazoa; phylum Chordata; class Actinopteri; order Gobiiformes; family Gobiidae; genus Eucyclogobius; species Eucyclogobius newberryi. The sequence continues at coordinate 48,717,413 of NW_027315834.1, forward strand.
TTCCTGTTTGTAATTGATAACATCACACTAGGAAATTAACCAGCAAACACTGACCCAAAAAAACTCATCTGGTAATTTTGTTTTATTTGACAAATAAAAAGCGAACCAGTCCCTGGTGTGATGTCACTTCCTGTATGAGTGTCCCTGGTGTGATGTCACTTCCTGTATGAGCGTCCCTGGTGTGATGTCACTTCCTCTATGAGTGTCCCTAGTGTGATGTCACTTCCTGTATGAGTGTCCCTGGTGTGATGTCACTTCCTGTATGATTGTCCCTGGTGTGTTGTCACTTCCTGTATGAGTGTCCCTGGTGTGATGTCACTTCCTGTATGAGAGACCCTGGTGTGATGTCACTTCCTGTATGAGAGACCCTGGTGTGATGTCACTTCCTGTCATATTCTACATATTTTTAATCATTTTCTCCACAAATACCTGCTCAATCGGTGTAAAACTATAATGTATATGTACGACAGGTATAAAGTCATAATTGTGGGCCCACAGAGAAACCGCTGCCTGTACGTGTTCGGGGGTCAGAGGTCAAAGACATACCTCAACGACTTCTTCAGTTACGACGTGGACGGAGATCACGTGGAGATCATTTCAGACGGAACCAAGAAGGACTCGGGAATGGGTGAGAAACGGCTGTCCTTCTGATCGCCAGAGTTTAAAGTGAAGAGTTTAATGTGAAGAGTTTACCGTAAGGAGAGTTTAACGAAAGGAGAGTTTAACGTAAAGAGAGTTTAACGTAAAGAGAGTTTAACGTAATGAGAGTTTAACGTAAGGAGAGTTTAACGTAAGGAGAGTTTAACGTAAAGAGAGTTTAACGTAAAGAGAGTTTAACGTAAAGAGAGTTTAACGTAAAGAGAGTTTAACGTAAAGAGAGTTTAACGTAAGGCGAGTTTAACGTAAGGCGAGTTTAACGTAAGGCGAGTTTAACGTAAAAGGAGAGTTTAACGTAAAAGGAGAGTTTAACGTAAAAGGAGAGTTTAACGTAAAAGGAGAGTTTAACGTAAAAGGAGAGTTTAACGTAAAAAGAGTTTAACGTAAAAAGAGAGTTTAACGTAAAAAGAGTTTAACGTAAAAAGAGAGTTTAACGTAAAAAGAGAGTTTAACCTAAGGCTAGGAAAAATATGTCTGTTTGCCGCAACCCGACCGACCCGCTATGAAACTAGCTGACCGAAAAAAATATCAGCATTTTTTCACCGACCGGCCTTTCCTAAACCACCGTGTTGATTATTTTTATCACGCTTGTAAACCTTTCTTTCATCCCAAAGGACTGATTACGCACATTATCAGTCCTCCACATGCGTCTGTAATAAAAACAGATCACGCACAGGAGTTGTCACATTGCATTTCAAGTTGGTTTGTCTCTGTCGGCGCCACTGACCTCTACAAAGGACATGTGTTTCTCTGTCAGGGTGTGAAATTTGACTTACGCAAATGCATTCTGGGATTGAAACACGCCCAGCAGCGTCATCACAACAAACATGGCGGCGCCCGTGTCCCCTGCATGTTCCCCCCGCTCGCCTTCGCTACCAAAATAAAGGATAGCAGCGTACAAAAGGTCGATTGAAATATCTTAAAATCGTGAGATTTAGTCTCCTGATCGGGTTGATAAAGACGTTTTCCGTCATTGACTGTTGAAGCCTAACCCCTGGTGGTCACTCCGACTCAAAAAATGACAAAATCTGAATCTTTTTTTTTTGCCTTCAAAGTAAAAAAAATAAGAATTTGCCTACCGACCGAGCCAAAATGTTGACTTGGATTACAGCAAAGAGAGTTTAACGTAAAGAGAGTTTATCGTAAAGAGGTTGAAAGAAGGTGACATTTTTCCTTTCATAACGTCCGTCGTCTGTTATTTTGAGTCCGTTTGATCAAGATAACGATTATTTCAGTTGTCGTCTCGTCAAATGATTCTTGTTATTGCACATTGAGGCTTTTTAAATACATTTTTAACCAAATGAACGTTGAAATGTGGTGACTAAATACTTATAGATGGAGAATATTTTGACCCAAGTCTAATATTGATAAACTGTTACGTCTTTGTGACATTTTGACCTATTAATTGTCACTGTCTTTGCAACTAAAGGTCTTTTTGTGTTTTAGAGTCTGTTTTATAACGATTAAAATGCGATTAGGACTATTTTTTTCACAATTAGTCGAATCATTAAGTCACTCGACCTGTTTTTTATCAATTGGTCTCAAGATCCACGTGGTTATAATTATGGTTTTAATAATAGTTTACGATTTCAATATGATTTAGATTTAGTTTGGCCTCAGAAGAGCAAGAAATGTGCTATTTTCATCTGTTCATTTGCTAATTAAAACAGAACATTTCAATAAACGCAGACATGAACGTCATGTATATGTAATTACAGCAGAAGTGAGAGAGCGCCCCCTGAAGCCGCCTTGTGAGAATACATCCTCACATTTCTGTCATTCTTTACCATAATAAGTCTGTGTAATCAAATACAAACACATTTCACGTTGCAAAATGTATAAGAAAAAGAGCCAGGGTTTCTCAGGGGAGTTATCCTCAGGTCAGTGTTCCTCTCAGACAGCAGGGGGCGGCGACGAGCACTGCAAACGCCCCGAATACACGCGTGAAACCATCTCAGGGGCTCACGAAGGCGTTCAATCGGCTGAAAATGTGACTTGGATCTGCTTTAAGTTAGGACTTTGTCGTTGATTTGGTTTAATGACGAGACTTGATCCTTAAAAAACCTCATTGTGTCTCTTGATGAGCGTTTGTGTTTGATTTAGACACACGGTCACATCAGACCTTTCTATTATGTGCATTTACTTTGCATTTTATTTATTTTGCTAAATTATTTGACTAAAGTCTGTCTAAAAAAACAACACGCGATTACTTGTCTCTAAACACCAGAGGAAAAGCATTATCATAGTCTCGTTTAACCCCATGACCGGCGCGTCTGACCCGCCTCCTGCACGTCTGACCCGCCTCCTGCACGTCTGACCCGCCTCCTGCACGTCTGACCCGCCTCCTGCGCTCTCTCTGTCCCAGTGCCGATGACGGGCTTCACGCAGCGGGCGACCATCGACCCGGAGCTCAACGAGATCCACGTTCTCTCGGGCCTCAGCAAAGACAAGGACAAGCGCGAGGAGAACGTCCGCAACTCCTTCTGGATCTACGACATTGCACGCAACAACTGGTGAGAGAGGAGGGGAAGAGGAGGAGGGGGGGAGGAGGGGAAGAGGAGGATGGGGAGCAGAGGAGTAGCAGAGGTGCAGAGGATGAGGAGGCATAGAAGAGGGGGAGGAGGGGACGAGGAGGAAAGAGGAGGGGGCGCAGAAGAGGAGAACATAATGGAGGAGGGGCATGTGAGGAGAAAATAGAAGAGGTGGCGCAGGGGAGCAGGGGCAGAGGTGGAGAACATAGAGGAGGCGGAGCAGAGGAGGAGGGGCAGAAGAGGGGGCGAGGCCTGGGAGTGGTTTTAAAGGACACATACGAGGCTGAATTGACCTTTTTACCATTGTTCCCTCGTCACAAACAGCTGGAGCCAGAAGAGCGCAATGAACAATGACGTCTGTCGTTTATGGCCAAAATGCTTCTAAAAGACCAAAGAGGGCAATCGTCACGGGAGACGCACCATTCAGATGATAGTCTCACCAAAACAGTTTAGTTTTCAAGTCCATCATCACGGATCTCTTTCATCACATTAGCGTGCTCACATTAGCGTGCTCACTTTAGCGTGCTCACATTAGCGTGCTCACATTAGCCTGTCGCGGCGAGCGTTTCCCGTGGTAATTCCCTCCGCTGCCAGTAGATGGAGCGCCGACGCCAATCCTGACAAGGGAACGCTCGACCGAGAGAACGTCGCGAATGTTTTAAGTTCTAAAACGTGAGATGCCAAAGCAAAGGAACGAGAGACGGTTTAAAGAACAATAACGCAGGGAATGTGTTTTTTAAAGTCCAAATTGTGTTCAATGGTGTTGAAATAATACATGTTGTAGTTGATAATAAAGTTGTTTCTGATGTTTTTGCATGAATCCAAACCATCCTAGTGCCACCATCACCTCTACTGTTCACACTGATGCATTTAAATACATCCATTTTCTTTAATAAAAGCCAAATGTTCCCTCCTCAAATGGTCCAGTCAAACCCGTGTTAACACACTGACGAGCAGCTGGAGTTGTGTTTTGAAAGTGAGCGTTCCTCTTTGCGTCTTCAGGTCGTGCGTTTACAAGAACGATCAGGCCGTGAAGGAAAACCCCAGTAAAGCTCTGCAGGAGGAGGAGCCATGTCCGCGCTTCGCTCACCAGCTGGTCTACGACGAGATGCACAAGGTCAGGCGGGCCACACCCTCAGGGGCCACACCCTCAGGGGCCACACTCGGGTTTAAGCGTTTGACCTCCATGTAAGGAGCTGGAGGCCCTTTAAATCTTTCAGAATGTCACGAAATGTAAAAGATCCAAGTGGTTTAGTCGCGGTAAAAGCTCCGACACAGAGTGATGTCAGGGCTGCTTTAGAGCGCCCCCTACAGGTCGGACAACACAGTTAAGATCGATATTTTTAAATTTGAACTGAAAATTAGGCAAATTTTATCCCAGAATAGTGCATTTTTCTAGGTTTTTAATTGCACTTCCTGTTTATAATTGATGACGTCACACTACCCAGCAACTACTGGGCCAAAACTCATCTAATGTAATTTTTTTTTAACTTTGACAGATACAAATATATGACAGTGTTTTACTGCTTTTCTTTCTGTAATTCTTTCTGTAATAATAGATCATAAGCATTTTTGATGAAGACAAAAGCATTATTTTCATTTAATCTACGGATATATTACAGACTTCCCTTTTCTCTTTTCATCCTCCTGTGATAGAAAAGCAAATTAACAGACTTTTCTACCTGGAAAATAAAAAAAAAATTAAATGTTGTAATCTACCTTCTTCCAAATGTAAATAATTTTGAAGAGACTATGATCGTTTTATATTTGATTTGTCGTGTTTATTGAACCCTTAAAAGACACGGCCAGCAGAGGGCAGCAGTGTGACATAAGACACGCATGGATAACATTTCTCATTTGCTTTAACGAATGTTCTAGAAAAGCTGTATCTAATCATGAAGAACAGCTTGAGGATGAATAAAGGCCTTTAACAGTGAGCATGGTTCTGTCTCTCAGGTGCATTATCTGTTCGGAGGAAACCCGGGGAAGTCGTGTTCGCCCAAGATGCGTCTGGACGATTTCTGGTCTCTGAAACTGTGTCGCCCGTCCAAGGAGTACCTGCTCCGGCACTGCAGATACCTCATCAGGAAGTACAGGTACTGCTCCACTGTACATAGGAAGTACAGGTACTGCTCCTCTGTACACAGGAAGTACAGGTACTGCTCCACTGTACATAGGAAGTACAGGTACTGCTCCTCTGTACACAGGAAGTACAGGTACTGCTCCACTGTACATAGGAAGTACAGGTACTGCTCCACTGTACATAGGAAGTACAGGTACTGCTCCTCTGTACACAGGAAGTACAGGTACTGCTCCACTGTACACAGGAAGTACAGGTACCAGGGCTCAGATTAAGGATTTTCACTTGTGCAGCAGCAGCTGCTATACAATCCGTTAATTTTTCCAAATTTGTTTAGCAATTTGATAATTGCATGGCAAAACACGAAAGTGACTAACGATCAATATTTTCCATTGATATAACACAATTATTTATTTAAAATGTATTTGTAAACATTCTATTAATAAACTCTTAACTTATTAACTTTTAAACACTTTTTTTTTTTTTTTTTTTAAATAAACCAGAAAACTTGCAAACAAAATTAGTTGTTGAACAAATTAATCAACACAAAGTCAGATGGCCTTATTTACAACTTTCTTCCATATCATCATCATCATCAGATGACTATTTGCAGAGTCTCATTTACATATTAATTGTCTTTACACTCACAAAAAATATGCATTAAGCTTCTGATGGAAAAATAAAGGTTGCTGTGGCGACCATCATGGTGTATTTTAAGCGTTATTCAAATTGTACCGCTCTATTTGACGTTCCATTCCATTTTTTGTTTTGCTATTTGATGACGGTCCCTAAGCACTTGTCTCGGAGCCGTGTGATTCGCTGAGCCCAAAATACGCATCTGATTGTTAAAACGAGGTTGTGTCACTGCAGTGGAAATATGAGTATTTTGGCTGTGAATGATCTGCAAAGACTTTTGTGTTTAGGAGTTATTGACCTCAGAAGTCCGAATCTGTGACGCTAACTTTAGCGCACGTGGCTCCTCCCACTTTTAGACTCGATCTGAGGCAGCAGCGGGACTCGTCATGACAACACATCCTACATGTGTCATGCCGTTATTGACGATCGATTGACGAGTGATCAGTACTTTTAGGCGCTTTGGTGATACAATTGAACACACATTTTTGTATCGCAAAAGCTGCGATACAAAAGCACTTTTCTGACGAATGCATCGCATGCGATACCGCTTATTCTGAACCTTGAGGTACTGCTCCACTGTACACAGGCGCAGGCGCGTGTAACAGTCAATAATATAATAGATCCATAATAACAGTAGATTTAGCGTGTTTTAGACAGACAGAACTGACGTTTAAGGGTGCACCCTTAAGTCACGACAAAACGCGCTGAAGAAAATGTGGGAAGTGGGTTTAAAATGATTTGGACCGCGCGCTCTCCCCCGGGACCGCGCGCTCTCCCCCGGGACCGCGCGCTCTCCCCCGGGACCGCGCGCTCTCCCCCGGGACCGCGCGCTCTCCCCCGGGACCGCGCGCTCTCCCCCGGGACCGCGCGCTCTCCCCCGGGACCGCGTTTGGCGAGAAATTGCTTCACGCACTCTTATCTTTTGACTTGATACCGCTTTTTACATTTCATTTAATGCTATTTTATGTTGTCGGCGGTACTTTATTTTAAAAAATATATAATTTATTTTATTTATATTGTAGAAATCAATCATCTAAGTGCGGCAGATCCGTAAACCAACCAACTAAGGCCTAACTGTATTTCAGTTTTATGAGTCGTCCGACCTGTAGGGAGCGCTTTAATCCTGTTCTTCATCCCGCGCTGCCCTCTAGTGGCCCTTGTTCATGCTGTGCTGCCCTCTAGTGGCCGTTGTTCATGCTGTGCTGCCCTCTAGTGGCCGTTGTTCATGCTGTGCTGCCCTCTAGTGGCCGTTGTTCATGCTGTGCTGCTGTGTGGTAGGTTTGAGGAGAAGGCCCAGTCCGAGCCTCTGTCCGCGCTCAAGTATCTGCAGAACGACCTGAGTCTGACCGTGGACCACACCGACCCCGACGAGACCAAAGAGGTGAGAACACTGCTACTACCACCACAAATACTATACAACTTCTACTGCTACAACGGTTACTACTACTAAAATGTTAAAAGAAAGTAAATGTGGCGTATGCAGAAAATCGTAAAGACGATATATACGCTTTAACTACTTCTGCTTCTAAACCAACGCAGACGAGACGAGTGGTGGGTCATATGCTGCTGCTACTGCTAAAAGTGCTCTTATACTACTGCGTTGTACTCCATGTTGTATTTGGTCGTGTAACGGTTAAATTCCTGTAATGTGTGTTTTTCTTCAGTTCCAGCTGCTGCCGACGGCTTTGTTCAAGTCCAGCTCTGACTTCATCCCTTTGGGTGAGAACGCGTTTATTTAAAGAGTCAATGCATTTACTTTTAACCTCCTGGACTAAACCCCGACGCCCGGGTCCCCCCCAACGCCCGAGTGCCCCCAACGCCCGGGTCCCCCCAACGCCCGGGTCCCCCCCAACGCCCGAGTACCCCCCAACTCCTGAGTCCCCCCCAACTCCTGAGTCCCCCCCAACTCCTGAGTCCCCCCCAACTCCTGGGTCCCCCCCAACGCCCGGGTCCCCCCCAACGCCCGGGTCCCCCCCAACGCCCGGGTCCCCCCCAACGCCCGAGTGCCCCCCAACTCCTGGGTCCCCCCAACGCCCGGGTCCCCCCAACGCCCGGGTCCCCCCCAACGCCCGAGTGCCCCCCAGTCCCCCCCAACGCCCGAGTGCCCCCCAGTCCCCCCCAATGCCCGATTCCCCCCCAGTCACCCCCCCAATGCCCGAGTCCCCCCCAACGCCCCAGTCCCTCCCCAAACGCCCGAGTCCTCCAATCATCATATTATTAGTTTCATACTTTTCTCTCCTCAGGTTTCTCAGACGTGGATCAGACTTACGCCCAGAGGACTCAGCTCTTTGACACTTTGGTGAACTTCTTCCCCGACAACATGACTCCGCCCAAAGGAAACCTGGTCGACCTCATCACACTTTAGCCCCGCCCCTCGCGATGGCCTCACCGCCATGACACCCTTATGACATCACCGGACTTCAGGCTTCACACTGTTGCTCCCCCTTTTAGGGGCGAGACCCTTTCAACCCGTTCTAACTCTGATCCTGCTCCAGCTCGTCTTCAGTCGAGAGGACGGACTTCACCAGAGGAGGAAGTGACACGAGTCATGACTGTGTCCCATCTATAACCCTTTACAACGCCAGGACTAAACCAGGACTAAACCAGGACTAAACCAGGACTAAACCAGGACTAAACCAGGACTAAACCAGGACTAAACCAGGACTAAACCAGGACTAAACCAGGACTAAACCAGGACTAAACCCGGGACGGGACTGGACCAGGACCGGGACTGGACCAGGACCCTTGAGTCGAGTGTTGAGTCTTGACCCCGGGACAGGGCGACTAAAGGTCTCTGATGCGGGCAGAACACGCATGATCATCTGAAACTATTGACTCCACACGGAACATAAAAACACGTTAACGGTCGATTTAATCCCACGTTGGTCCGAGAGTCGTCCACGGCAGAAAAGACTTCATCCGGACAATTCGTCTTCCATCCCACAGACATTTACAAACGGTCAGAGCGGCAGCCGTTGTCCTCCCCTGAGCTCTGACTGGTCCTGCCCAAAAGGGGGAGGAGTTATAACTAAAAACTCCCTCCGTCCTTGTTTACGGTCCCACTTCCTTTCAGCGGACGCGCTTCTAGTCCCGAAAACGCGGGACTAGTGGTCCGGGTCACAGAGCGTAACCCCGGTTCTCTGAGTCCCGGGTCACAGAGCGTAACCCGGGTCCCGGGTCACAGAGCGTAACCCGGGTTCTCTGAGTCCCGGGTCACAGAGCGTAACCCGGGTTCTCTGAGTCCCGGGTCACAAAGCGTAACCTCGGTTCTCTGAGTGCTGGTGCCCGGGTCACGCTCTGAACTCTAAACACTACAGAGGCGCTTGACCTTTCCCCGGGTCAGACGCACACACACACGAGCCGGGTCTCTGGGGGGGCGAGGCTTCAGAGCGGCGTTATTTGTTCTTTAAAGATCATGAGTAAACAACAACAAACACTTAACGACATTTATATCATGGATTAAACACAAACTGACCTGCTTCAAACTAAAATGACCTCCACAAACACCAAACTCGTTATTACTTTGCATTTCTATCTCCCGTGTTTTCCAGACGCTTCACACTAAACGCGCTCATTATTTATGCGCTCATTATTTATGCGCTCATTATTTATGTGCTCGCGTGTTTGGTCCGAGTAGAAAAGAGTCGTTAATAATGATCATTTATGCATTTGATATGAATTTAGCTTCGGTTTGGCACTTGAACAAAAGCCTCTAAATGTGTGAGAAATGGGTGCTCTACAGACCATGTGAATGTAAATAATGTGAGAGACGTAAACACACAGTGTCGTCACGGCAACGACACGGTTTTTAAAGTAAAACGACACAGAACGTAGAAGGAGACTTTCCGTTTGCCCGGACGTGTCTCGTCGCAGCGGAGTTTAAACTCTAAATCGAGCTCTAGAACGTTCCTCAAAGGCTCCGTCACGTTCTTTGTCCGGAATGTTCCGCGGTGAAGCTTTAAACTCGCACGTCGCTCGCGCACGTTCGAGTTTCAGGGCCGTTTGAGGTGAGTAACAGCCCTCAGGACAAACGCCTTCCTCCCGCAGCGTCGCCGTCGATCACCAGGGGGAGCTCTGGAGACACGACGGGAGAAAGCGTTGTGCAGTTTGTACGTTTAATGCCACACTGCGGAATGTTCCGGGCGTCGCAATAACGTGTCCATAAAGTCGAGATTGTGTCGAGCAAAGAAAAGCGACAAAAATATCTGCACATTTCGTCGCTGTTTATCGAGTTTTGATTCATTTTGGATGATTTTGAAAGAAAATCTACCGAACGAACACGGCTCTCTCATTGGCCGACGACGAGAGCGAATCAAAATGGCCGTCTGGCGCAAACGTAGGATATCACGTATAAGTTAAGCTCTTAAAAGTATTTGTTTATTTCAGTATGAAGTGATATTTGTGCTGGATTTGACTTTGTTTTTTTACGAGCTCGTTTCGGCACAAACGATGGCGCCGTTTACTTTTCTACCAATAATTACCGTAATTTGAAAAACACATGACATTTGATCATTGACACGTTCGAACCCGCCAGTTTGTTTAGAGTCTTCCGTTACCACGCCGACTCGCATCGCCCCGACGTCATAACCTCAGACTGTGACGCTGTTGTAGCACTGTCGTCGGGGGCGTGCCCTGCACTGTCGTCGGGGGCGCGCCCTGCACTGTCGTCGGGGGCGCGCCCTGCACTGTCGTCGGGGGCGCGTCCTGCACTGTCGTCGGGGGCGCGTCCTGCACTTTGCGTCGCCGCTGTCTGTACATAGTGAGTGTAAAATACGCAGGAGAATATGACTGTATTTATGAGGCAAGCGAATGGATTATTATTATTTCTATCGTTTGGTTTTTGTTATAAAAATATCAGACTCGTAAAGGGCGTTCTGTAGTTAAAGGTGCACTGTGTAACTTTTCAACGGTTGGCCTTTTGAAGCGCAATATGTCGCTACAGAAAGTGTCCTTTAAACCCTTGTCCAAATGTTGAAGATTGTTAAAAAAAACTGAATGAAACACTTAAGTACTAAGTGTATTTCATTGATTATAGAAGTTATTTAATTTTCCAACAACAATAAATACACACAACTTTACCCACTAGAAATATATTAATTTACACACGATAAATATTTAGCCTCAAATTGTATTGTTCCAATTTTCATTTCTTGAGCGATTTGTGCAGTTTTAACCACATTGTTCTGGCTTTGATGCAGAGCTAACATTAGCATTAGCGCTCCCCCTGCTGCTCGCTCCTGGAACTACACTGTCAGAGAACGGACACAAGAGTTTTTCGTTTTTCTTTCTCTTTTTGTCGCGTAGAAAAACATTTACTGTCGCCAAATGTTAGAAAAGGGCGGAAAAGAGCGAGGGTTTCTCAGGAGAGTCGTCGTCCGGCCGACGTCGTCTCGTCCGGCTGCGTTTCCGCCCGGAGACAGCAGGGGGCGGCGATGGACAACGACGTCGAATCAAAAACGCTCTTTAATCAAACAAAATGCTGTGAAATCACTTTAAAAACACAAAGAATCAGTATAAATTGAACTTTAAAAGACTAAATCTACCTTTGGTCGCGCTCCAGGTGAAGTTACGACGTCTCCATGGAAACGGGCGCCGGCCCCTCCCTCAGAAAAGTTACACATTGCACCTTTTTTAAAGCCTCGATGTAAAACAAAGGAGCTGAGCCTGAAACCACGTCTCCGTAGCGATCGTTTCCTTTCTTTACGATAATTAACCGTTTTCTTCCGCTTTATGTAATTTATGATGAAAATGTGTCTGAAGTTTACGTTTGTGCCAGAAAAAGACAGAAATGCCAAATCCACGTTTAGTTTCTCCAGCTTGAGTTGTTTGAGTGTCGCTCCGGACGAGCCTCCGACTGCAATGTATCTAATGTACATAAAGAATAAAGATTGTATTTTGGTCAAGTCCTGGGATTTGTTCATTTATTGAAGCAGAACTGACTTTATTAGATGTTTTTTGCACTTTTGTCTCGTCCAAAGCCGGAAATCAAATGTTTCAGTTTTGAGTTCCAGAGCGACAAAAACACATCATATTCAGATTCAAAATGAGGAGTAAAACTTCATCATAAACTGATCCTGTCGCTTCTGTATAATTCTACTTCAAGATCTCCACATTTTACTCTGAAACTCTGTGTGAAATACTTCTAAATCTGCACTTTTTAGATTGTACTGTGGTTACAGGCGAGTATTTCAGTACTTTTACCAGTATCTAGTATCTGTACTTTTACCAGTATTTGTACTTTTACCAGTATTTGTACTTATGAAGCCTGTGCAAACTCCACGTCCAGGACACGTCTCCTCAGCCTCATCATCGCACCCGAGCCGCACGGAAGGAGAGTCTAAGGACAGAGGGAGGGTCTAAGGACAGAGGGAGGGTCTAAGGACAGAGGGAGTGTCCTTAGAGGGAGGGGCTAAGGACAGAGGGAGTGTCCTTAGAGGGAGGGGCTAAGGACAGAGGGAGGGGCTAAGGACAGAGGGAGGGGCTAAGGACAGAAGGAGGGGCTAAGGACAGAGGACTCTGGGACATCGCACCTGTTCCTCGTCCTCAATCGGAGCTCAGCCGGTCCCATTTAAACCCTCGAGCAGTCGACTCGGCTGCTCCAGACTGTACTGCGATCCACCACCTCCCCTTCTCCTCCTCTGCATTCCTCCACCTCCTCTGCACCCCTCTCCTCTGCATCCCTCCTCCTCTGCACCCCTCTCCTCCTCTGCATCCATCCTCCTCCTCTGCACCCCTCTCCTCCTCTGCATCCATCCTCCTCCTCTGCACCCCTCTCCTCCTCTGCATCCCTCCTCCTCCTCTGCACCCCTCTCCTCTGCATCCCTCCTCCTCTGCACCCCTCTCCTCCTCTGCATCCATCCTCCTCCTCTGCACCCCTCTCCTCCTCTGCATCCCTCCTCCTCTGCACCCCTCTCCTCTGCATCCCTCCTTCTCTGCACCCCTCTCCTCCTCTGCATCCCTCCTCCTCCTCTGCATCCCTCCTCCTCTGCACCCCTCTCCTCCTCTGCACCCCTCTCCTCCTCTGCATCCCTCCCCCTCCTCTGCATCCCTCCTCCTCTGCACCCCTCTCCTCCTCTGCATCCCTCCTCCTCCTCTGCATCCCTCCTCCTCTGCACCCCTCTCCTCCTCTGCATCCCTCCCCCTCCTCTGCATCCCTCTCAGTCTCCAGGCCCTGGGGGGACATGTTTAATACAGTTACATTATGTGGGGCCCATGATTTCCCGCCGAGGTCTGAGCGCCAAATAACCCACAAAATAAAACTCTCTAAACGGTCCTTTCTGTGTTTGAGTCTCTCCAGAGTGAAATACTTAATGTACTTGTACTTCATTGTACTTCATTGACACGTGACACACACATTGAAGAGTCGTTTATTTGCGCATGATAAAAGTCTGTACAGTTCCAGTGTGGCGACCCCTGCTGGTCACAAACCATAAATAAGACAAAAACCACTCGAGTGACTCACAAACGTGATCCAAGTGACACTGATACATACAAGTGGCTTTAGAGATAAAAGTGGCTTTAAAGGAAATACATTTTGTGTTTACATAAACGGCTCAAATTGTCACTTTGAGCCACACATTTCATCACAAACATTTAAACATCTGTTTTAATCGAGTCCTTTCTCCGCCTTCACTGAACGACATGTGCCCAGTGACCAGAGGGTTGCAGGTTCAAACCTGCTCCAGCAGGTGAACACTCAGACGGGGAGGATATCTGACATAGAATCACCAGTGTTTTGTCAAAAACAGATTGTAAATAAATATAAAAAGGTTTGGGGAAAAAAAAACACATTTTACAAAAAATACTGAGTCCATCACACTTTGTCTAGAGCCGACGCTCCGAGTTCAAAAAATACAAAAGTACTTTACGAGCTTCAACCGTGTTCTACGTGTTATTTTACTTCAAACAATGTACTTTAAAACAAAGACACTCCAGTGTTAAATCCATTGTGTTTTTTACACTGTGAAAGTGAAACTGAGCCGTCCCTGAAGTGGACTTAGTCTTGGTTTAGTCCTGGTTTAGTCCTGGTTTAGACCTGGTTTAGACCTGGTTTAGACCTGGTTTAGTCCTGGTTTAGTCCTGGTTTAGACCTGGTTTAGTCCTGGTTTAGTCCTGGTTTAGACCTGGTTTAGACCTGGTTTAGTCCTGGTTTAGTCCTGGTTTAGACCTGGTTTAGTCCTGGTTTAGTCCTGGTTTAGTCCTGGTTTAGACCTGGTTTAGACCTGGTTTAGACCTGCTTTAGTCCTGGTTTAGACCTGGTTTAGTCCTGGTTTAGTCCTGGTTTAGTCCTGGTTTAGACCTGGTTTAGTCCTGGTTTAGTCCTGGTTTAGACCTGGTTTAGTCCTGGTTTAGTCCTGGTTTAGTCCTGGTTTAGACCTTTTGACGTGCTGTTTGTCTTGATGATTATTACTGAATACTTTAATTACTAATATAATGCATAAATGTCTTCTTTGCGTGACCTTTGACCTGTGATGTTTCTGGTGATGACCTTGTCCAGGACTCAGACTCTTTTTCTTTTGTCCATGTTAAATCTAAACCAGCTCAAACGGCTGAAGTCTGAATTAAAACAGCACAAAAGAAAAACATAAATGTGACAAACAAAAGCCACAGAAACAAAAACATCAACGTCTTTGAGACAAAAGTTTGTTTTAAGGCACAAACGTTTCACCCACACAAACGTTACAGGAGTTAAAACGAGTCGTTTAGATTGAATAGCCCCCTGCAGAGCCCCCTGCAGCGCCCCCTGCAGCACCCCCTGCAGAGCCCCCTGCAGCGCCCCCTGCAGCACCCCCTGCAGAGCCCCCTGCAGCGCCCCCTGCAGCGCCCCCTGCAGCGCCCCCTGCAGCGCCCCCTGTAGAGCCCCCTGCAGCGCCCCCTGCAGCGCCCCCTGTAGAGCCCCCTGCAGTGCCCCCTGTAGAGCCCCCTGCAGCGCCCCTGCAGTGCCCCCTGTAGAGCCCCCTGCAGCGCCCCCTGCAGCGCCCCCTGTAGAGCCCCCTGCAGCGCCCCCTGCAGCGCCCCCTGCTGTACTTTTACTGAATCATCAAGTCACTTTTAGAGGAAACACAAGGTTAAACGAGGAAACTTTCAATTGAATCTATTCTCTCGACCAATTAGAGCGCTGCTATGACAACGACGTCTGCAGCTGATTGGACGGTCCGAAACTGTGACCTTTGAGGTCGAGACAAATGCTGCCGAATGCTTTAATGCCACTGTGGAACATTTCAGGCAGAGCAACATTTGGGGACCAGCAGGGGGCGGAGCCTTCACGTCGTGCACCTTTAACTAAACCACACCCTTTAACTAAACCACACCCTTTAACTAAACCACACCCTTTAACTAAACCACACCCTTTAACTAAACCACACCCTTTAATAAATAAAACTAAACTGATGAAAACAATAGAAATCTCATTTTAACTCCTGTAGTTTGACATGTTTTCAGTGCGAGTCCCACGCTGATGACATCACTCATCAGTGCCTGGCCCCGCCCTCACAGGTGCGTGTCCTCCTCGTCAGGCCCCTCCTCCTTCAGCAGGTTGTCCATGGGAACGATCCAGCTGTCGTTAAACTCTCCGTTCAGGTTCAGCTTCTTCTCCGACTCCAGCGCCTGGACCTCCATCACCTCCAGCGTGGGGTTGTCATGGTAACCGTTCTCCACCGTCTGCAGCTCGTCCGTCAGGTGCTGCTGCGCCAGGCGGAGGAGAGAGAGTGAGACCCATGGTTCAGTCCTGGTCCAGAGCCGGTCTCTACCTGGTTCTCGTAGGGCTTCTTTACCTGGTTCTCGTAGGGCTTCTCTACCTGGTTCTCGTAGGGCTTCTTTACCTGGTTCTCGTAGGGCTTCTTTACCTGGTTCTCGTAGGGCTTCTTTACCTGGTTCTCGTAGGGCTTCTTTACCTGGTTCTCGTAGGGCTTCTTTACCTGGTTCTCGTAGGGCTTCTTTACCTGGTTCTCGTAGGGCTTCTTTACCTGGTTCTCGTAGGGCTTCTTTACCTGGTTCTCGTAGGGCTTCTTTACCTGGTTCTCGTAGGGCTTCTTTACTTGGTTCTCGTAGAGCTTCTTTACCTGGTTCTCGTAGGGCTTCTTTACTTGGTTCTCGTAGGGCTTCTTTACTTCTTTACCTGGTTCTCGTAGGGCTTCTTTACCTGGTTCTCGTAGGGCTTCTTTACCTGGTTCTCGTAGGGCTTCTTTACCTGGTTCTCGTAGGGCTTCTTTACCTGGTTCTCGTAGGGCTTCTTTACCTGGTTCTCGTAGGGCTTCCGGTGATGCGAGGCGCACACGGCGAGGATGATGATCATGATGAGCAGAGCTCCGCACGAGGCCAAGATGGTGATCAGGGTCCGATTGTCCGTCGGCTTCTGCAACAAACACACTTTAGTTGAATCTCAGCTTTCCCTCTCACAACAGACATGGGTCAGGAGTCAAACAGGGGTCAGGGGTCAAACAGGGGTCAGGTCAGGGGTCAAACAGGGGTCAGGGTTAGGGTTCCTTCTGACCTTTGTGATGTCTTCAAACTGCTGCGACACAATCACATTTTTCACTGAAAAACAAACAGATCAAATGTTTGAAGGTGAAAAATCCTTTAAGACGTTCAATTAATACAAGTCAATCATGATAATGAGCTCGTTAGGCCACAGTTCTTTTATTACTTGGTTTACGGATCCGCCGCACTTAGATGATTGATTTCTACAATATAAATAAAATAAATTATTATCTTTTTTTTTTGTAAAGTATCGCCGACAACGCAAAATAGCATAAAATGAAATATAAAAAGCGGCATCAAGTCAAAAGATAAGAGCGCGTGAAGCAATTTTTCGTCCAAGTCCTGCGGGAGTGAGAGACGGAGCGGCTCCGCCCTTGTGCGGCCCCGCCCCTTGTGCGGCCCCGCCCCTTGTGCGGCCCCGCCCCTGTGCGGCTCCGCCCCTGTGCGGCTCCGCCCCTGTGCGGCCCCGGGAGAACGCGCAGCGCTAACTCATTTATATCGCAAATACACATTTTAAACCCTTTTACCACATTTTCTCCAGCGCGTTTTGCCGTGACTTAAGGCTGCACACTTAGAAGAGTCTGTTCTACCCATGTAAAACAGGCTAAATCTACTGTTACACTCCCCCCCCTCCTCCCGTGGGGCCTTTTGGGAAAACTCGGAAGAAAAAATCTTGAAATTCTATTTATATTTATATTTCGCCTGTTCAATATATTTCATTTAATAAAATAACTGCGGCCTAATGATTTTCAGATGGACAGGAACAGGAAGTGGTCACCTCTCCCTTGGATCTCCGCCCACTCAAACTGGACCTTCTGGTTGTGATCTCGGATCCACAAAGTGCAATTTCCATCCTCCAGATTCCCCATGAGCTGTCGACACAGACTGACCAGGTCCTTGTCCTGCTCCTGAGGGACACAACAAGAGCTTCACAGCAGCAAAATGCAGCCAAATCACAAAGAAATGGGCTGTTGTGTCCAGTAAAATGATTGACATGTTCAATCGTCTCTAAATAGTAGTTTTAGAATTGTAGAGAATTTCTCTAAGAAAGAACTTTTAATTTGAATCAATTTAAAAGGTGCTATTTTAAGCTAAAATAGTTCCAGAAACATTTTTTAGTATTTACAATGTCAAAAATGTCAAAATAAAAAACAAAAAAAATTAAATTAAAAAGGGTAACGTGTAAATAATTTAAGACATAAAAGAGAAGAGTGCAAAGAAAAATCCTTTCAGTCAAACACAACTAAACAAAACAGTTTTTAGCTTAGATTTGAACATTGTCAGAGTAGAACCTGTTTCACATCTTCTGTTTAGTCCTGACTCTGGCACCAGCAGGAGGCCGGTCCATGTTTAGTCCTGACTCTGGCACCAGCAGGAGGCCGGTCCATGTTTAGTCCTGACTCTGGCACCAGCAGGAGGCCGGTCCATGTTTAGTCCTGACTCTGGCACCAGCAGGAGGCTGTTCCATGTTTAGTCCTGACTCTGGCACCAGCAGGAGGCCGGTCCATGTTTAGTCCTGACTCTGACACTAGCAGGAGGCCGGTCCATGTTTAGTCCTGACTCTGGCACCAGCAGGAGGCCGGTCCATGTTTAGTCCTGACTCTGGCACCAGTCCACTCCACAGGTCAGGGTCATGTGGTCTGAGACACAGCTACCAATTTCAACAAAGTACTTCCTGTCTTCCAGATAGGACCTTAACCAGTTTAGGGCAGTGCCAGTGATGCCCACCCAGTCCTCTAGTCTCTGTAAGAGGATCCCATGATCGACAGTGTGAAAAGCAGCACTCAGATCTAACAGAATTAAGACTGAGGCTTTGCCCGTGTCAGTGTTCAGGCGGATGTCATTTGTCACCTTGACAAGAGCAGTCTCAGTGCTGTGATGAGGTCTAAAACCTGACTGAAAAACATCAAATGAGTTGTTTATTAAGAGGAAATCTGTGAGCTGTTGGTAAACAACCTTTTCAAGGACTTTGCCCCAAAATGGCAGATTAGAGATGGGCCGGTAATGACTCAGTACTGCGGCATCAAGACTGCTCTTCTTTAGGAGAGGCTTTATGACCGCAGTTTTCAAAGACATTGGGAATGTTCCAGATTGAACTATGTGAGTGAATGGTGCTAACAAACTGTTCAGCACAGACTTTAGAAATCTGGTGGGTAACACATCAAGGCAGCATGTAGATTAACTCAGACTGGTGATGATCTCATGGACAGTTTTGTCAGTTACAGGTGCAAAGTGAGTTAGCTCTAAGTGTTGTACACTTGGATGTGGAAATGAGTTCTAACGGCAGCTGAGCCGGTTGTTCATCTGTTACTGCGGCAACAAGACACGCCCGTTACTACTGAAGCTTTAATGATTTCAGAAAAATATGAGAGAACATACAAGAACATGAGAGAACATGAGAGAACATACACGAACATGAGAGAACATGAGAGAACATGAGAGAACATACAAGAACATGGGAGAACATACAAGAACATGAGAGAACATGAGAGAACATACAAGAACATGAGAGAACATGAGAGAACATACAAGAACATGAGAGAACATGAGAGAACATACAAAAACATGAGAGAACATACAGGAACATGAGAGAACATGAGAGAACATACAAGAACATGAGAGAACATACAAGAAGATACAAGAACATGAGAGAACATGAGAGAACATACAGGAACATGAGAGAACACACAAAAACATGAGAGAACATACAAGAACATGAGAGAACATGAGAGAACATGAGAGAACATACAGGAACATGAGAGAACATACAAAAACATGAGAGAACATACAGGAACATGAGAGAACATGAGAGAACATACAAGAACATGAGAGAACATACAAGAACATGAGAGAACATGAGAGAACATACAGGAACATGAGAGAACATGAGAGAACATGAGAGAACATACAAAAACATGAGAGAACATACAGGAACATGAGAGAACATGAGAGAACATGAGAGAACATGAGAGAACATGAGAGAACATGAGAGAACATAAGAGAACATGAGAGAACATGAGAGAACATGAGAGAACATACAAAAACATGAGAGAACATACAGGAACATGAGAGAACATACAAAAACATGAGAGAACATACAAGAAGATATAAGAACATGAGAGAACATGAGAGAACATACAAGAACATGGGAGAACATACAAGAACATGAGAGAACATGAGAGAACATGAGAGAACATACAGGAACATGAGAGAACATACAGGAACATGAGAGAACATGAGAGAACATACACGAACATACAAGAACATACAAGAACATGAGAGAACATACAAGAACATGAGAGAACATACAGGAACATGAGAGAACACACAAAAACATGAGAGAACATGAGAGAACATACAAGAACATGAGAGAACACACAAAAACTTGAGAGAACATACAAGAACATACAATAACATGAGAGAACATACAAGAACATACAAGAACATGAGAGAACACACAAAAACATGAGAGAACATACAAGAACATGAGAGAACATACAGGAACATGAGAGAACATGAGAGAACATACAGGAACATGAGAGAACATGAGAGAACATGAGAGAACATGAGAGAACATACAAAAAGCATGAGAGAACATGAGAGAACATACAAGAACATACAAGAACATGAGAGAACATGAGAGAACATGAGAGAACATACAGGAACATGAGAGAACATACAGGAACATGAGAGAACATACAAGAACATGAGAGAACATACAAGAACATGAGAGAACATGAGAGAACATACAAGAATATGAGAGAACATACAGGAACATGAGAGAACATGAGAGAACATACAGGAACATGAGAGAACATGAGATAAAATACAGGAACATGAGAGAACATGAGAGAACATACAAGAATATGAGAGAACATACAGGAACATGAGAGAACATACAGGAACATGAGAGAACATGAGAGAACATGAGAGAACATACAAGAACATGAGAGAACATGAGAGAACATGAGAGAACATGAGAGAACATACAAGAACATGAGAGAACATGAGAGAACATGAGAGAACATGAGAGAACATACAAGAACATGAGAGAACATACAAGAACATGAGAGAACATACAAGAACATGAGAGAACATACAAGAACATGAGAGAACATACAGGAACATGAGAGAACATGAGAGAACATTAAAGAACTTACAAGAACATGAGAGAACATACAAGAACATGAGAGAACATACAAGAACATGAGAGAACATGAGAGAACATACAAGAACATACAAGAACATGAGAGAAAATACAAGAACATACAAGAACATGAGAGAACATACAAGAACATGAGAGAACATGAGAGAACATACAAGAATGTGAGAGAACATACAGGAACATGAGAGAACATGAGAGAACATACAGGAACATGAGAGAACATACAGGAACATGAGAGAACATACAGGAACATGAGAGAACATACAAGAACATACAAGAACATGAGAGAACATGAGAGAACATTAAAGAACATACAAGAACATACAAGAACATGAGAGAACATACAAGAACATACAAGAACATGGGAGAACATACAAGAACATGAGAGAACATACAGGAACATGAGAGAACATGAGAGAACATACAAGAACATGAGAGAACATGAGAGAACATGAGAGAACATGAGAGAACATACAAGAACATGAGAGAACATACAAGAACATGAGAGAACATACAAGAACATGAGAGAACATACAAGAACATGAGAGAACATACAGGAACATGAGAGGACATGAGAGAACATTAAAGAACTTACAAGAACATACAAGAACATGAGAGAACATACAAGAACATGAGAGAACATGAGAGAACATACAAGAACATACAAGAACATGAGAGAAAATACAAGAACATACAAGAACATGAGAGAACATACAAGAACATGAGAGAACATGAGAGAACATACAAGAATGTGAGAGAACATACAGGAACATGAGAGAACATGAGAGAACATACAGGAACATGAGAGAACATACAGGAACATGAGAGAACATACAGGAACATGAGAGAACATACAAGAACATACAAGAACATGAGAGAACATGAGAGAACATGAGAGAACATTAAAGAACATACAAGAACATACAAGAACATGAGAGAACATACAAGAACATGAGATAACATGAGAGAACATACACGAACATACAAGAACATACAAGAACATGAGAGAACATACAAGAACATACAGGAACATGAGAGAACATGAGAGAACATGAAAGAACATACAAGAACATACAAGAACATGAGAGAACATGAGAGAACATACACGAACATACAAGAACATGAGAGAACATACAAGAACATACAAGAACATGAGAGAACATACAAGAACATACAAGAACATGAGAGAACATGAGAGAACATGAAAGAACATACAAGAACATGAGAAAACATACAAGAACATACAAGAACATGAGAGAACATACAAGAACATACAAGAACATGAGAGAACATACAAGAACATACAAGAACATGAGAGAACATGAGAGAACATGAAAGAACATACAAGAACATACAAGAACATGAGAGAACATGAAATAACATACAAGAACATACAGGAACATGAGAGAACATGAGAGAACATACAGGAACATGAGAGAACATACAAGAACATGAGAGAACATACAAGAACATGAGAGAACATACAAGAAGATACAAGAACATGAGAGAACATGAGAGAACATACAAGAACATACAAGAACATGAGAGAACATGAGAGAACATGAAAGAACATACAAGAACATACAAGAACATGAGAGAACATGAGAGAACATGAAAGAACATACAAGAACATACAAGAACATGAGAGAACATGAGAGAACATGAAAGAACATACAAGAACATACAAGAACATGAGAGAACATGAAATAACATACAAGAACATACAGGAACATGAGAGAACATGAGAGAACATACAGGAACATGAGAGAACATACAAAAACATGAGAGAACATACAAGAACATGAGAGAACATACAAGAACATGAGAGAACATACAAGAACATACAAGAACATGGGAGAACATACAAGAACATGAGAGAAGATACAGGAACATGAGAGAACATGAGAGAACATACAAGAACATGAGAGAACATACAAGAACATGAGAGAACATACAGGAACATGAGAGAAAATACAGGAACATGAGAGAACATGATAGAACATACAGGAACATGAGAGAACATACAAGAACATGAGAGAACATACAGGAACATGAGAGAACATACAAGAACATGAGAGAACATACAGGAACATGAGAGAAAATACAGGAACATGAGAGAACATGATAGAACATACAGGAACATGAGAGAACATACAAGAAAATGCGAGAACATACAGGAACATGAGAGAACATCAGAGAACATACAGGAACATGAGAGAACATACAAGAACATGAGAGAACATACAGGAACATGAGAGAAAATACAGGAACATGAGAGAACATGATAGAACATACAGGAACATGAGAGAACATACAAGAAAATGCGAGAACATACAGGAACATGAGAGAACATACAAGAACATGAGAGAACATGAGAGAACATACAAAAAGCATGAGAGAACATGAGAGAACATACAAGAACATACAAGAACATGAGAGAACATACAGGAACATGAGAGAACATGAGAGAACATACACGAACATACAAGAACATACAAGAACATGAGAGAACATGAGAGAACATACAAGAACATGAGAGAACATACACGAACATACAAGAACATACAAGAACATGAGAGAACATACAAGAACATACAGGAACATGAGAGAACATACAGGAACATGAGAGAACACACAAAAACATGAGAGAACATGAAAGAACATACAAGAACATGAGATAACATACAAGAACATGAGAGAACATACAAGAACATACAAGAACATGAGAGAACACACAAAAACATGAGAGAACATACAAGAACATACAATAATATGAGAGAACATACAAGAACATACAAGAACATGAGAGAACACACAAAAACATGAGAGAACATACAGGAACATGAGAGAACATCAGAGAACATACAGGAACATGAGAGAACATGAGAGAACATGAGAGAACATGAGAGAACATACAAGAATATGAGAGAACATACAGGAACATGAGAGAACATACAGGAACATGAGAGAACATACAGGAACATGAGAGAACATGAGAGAACATACAAGAATATGAGAGAACATGAGAGAATATACAAGAAAATGGGAGAACATACAAGAAGATGAGAGAACATACAGGAACATGAGAGAACATGAGAGAACATACAAGAACATGAGAGAACATACAGGAACATGAGAGAACATGAGAGAACATACAAAAAGCATGAGAGAACATACAAAAAGCATGAGAGAACATACAAGAACATGAGAGAACATACAAGAACATGAGAGAACATACAAGAACATACAAGAACATGAGAGAAAATACAAGAACATACAAGAACATGAGAGAACATGAGAGAACATGAGAGAACACACAAAAACATGAGAGAACATGAAAGAACATACAAGAACATGAGAGAACATACAAGAACACACAAAAACATGAGAGAACATACAAGAACATACAATAATATGAGAGAACATACAAGAACATACAAGAACATGAGAGAACACACAAAAACATGAGAGAACATACAAGAACATACAATAATATGAGAGAACATACAAGAACATACAAGAACATGAGAGAACATACAGGAACATGAGAGAACATCAGAGAACATACAGGAACATGAGAGAACATGAGAGAACATACAGGAACATGAGAGAACATGAGAGAACATACAGGAACATGAGAGAACATGAGAGAACATACAAGAAAATGGGAGAACATACAAGAAGATGAGAGAACATACAGGAACATGAGAGAACATGAGAGAACATGAGAGAACATACAAGAATATGAGAGAACATACAGGAACATGAGAGAACATACAGGAACATGAGAGAACATGAGAGAACATACAAGAACATGAGAGAACATACAAGAACATGAGAGAACATGAGAGAACATGAGAGAACATGAGAGAACATACAAGAACATGAGAGAACATACCAGAACATGAGAGAACATACCAGAACATGAGAGAACATACAAGAACATGAGAGAACATACAAGAACATGAGAGAACATGAGAGAACATACAAGAACATACAAGAACATGAGAGAACATGAGAGAACATACACGAACATACAAGAACATGAGAGAACATACAAGAACATGAGAGAACATGAGAGAACATACACGAACATACAAGAACATGAGAGAACATGAGAGAACATGAAAGAACATACAAGAACATGAGAGAACATACAGGAACATGAGAGAACATGACAGAACATACACGAACATACAAGAACATGAGAGAACATACAAGAACATGAGAGAACATGAGAGAACATGAAAGAACATACAAGAACATACAAGAACATACAAGAACATGAGAGAACATGAGAGAACATGAAAGAACATACAAGAACATACAAGAACATGAGAGAACATGAGAGAACATGAAAGAACATACAAGAACATACAGGAACATGAGAGAACATGAGAGAACATACAGGAACATGAGAGAACATACAGGAACATGAGAGAACATACAAGAACATGAGAGAACATGAGAGAACATACAAGAACATGAGAGAACATGAGAGAACATACAGGACCATGAGAGAACATGAGAGAACATACAAGAACATGGGAGAACATACAAGAACATGAGAGAACATGAGAGAACATGAGAGAACATACAAGAACATGAGAGAACATACAGGAACATGAGAGAACATCAGAGAACATACAGGAACATGAGAGAACATGAGATAAAATACAGGAACATGAGAGAACATGAGAGAACATACAAGAACATGAGAGAACATGAGAGAACATACAAGAACATGAGAGAACATGAGAGAACATACAAAAAGCATGAGAGAACATGAGAGAACATGAGAGAACATACAAGAACATACAAGAACATGAGAGAACATACAAGAACATACAAGAACATGAGAGAACATGAGAGAACATGAAAGAACATACAAGAACATACAAGAACATGAGAGAACATGAGAGAACATGAAAGAACATACAAGAACATACAGGAACATGAGAGAACATGAGAGAACATACAAGAACATGAGAGAACATGAGAGAACATACAAAAAGCATGAGAGAACATGAGAGAACATACAAGAACATACAAGAACATGAGAGAACATACAGGAACATGAGAGAACATGAGAGAACATTAAAGAACATACAAGAACATACAAGAACATGAGAGAACATACAAGAACATGAGAGAACATGAGAGAACATACAATAACATACAAGAACATGAGAGAACATGAGAGAACATACACGAACATACAAGAACATACAAGAACATGAGAGAACATGAAAAAACATACAAGAACATACAAGAACATGAGAGAACATACACGAACATACAAGAACATACAAGAACATGAGAGAACATACAAGAACATACAGGAACATGAGAGAACATACAGGAACATGAGAGAACACACAAAAACATGAGAGAACATGAAAGAACATACAAGAACATACAAGAACATGAGAGAACATACAAGAACATGAGAGAACATACAAGAACATGAGAGAACACACAAAAACATGAGAGAACATACAAGAACATACAATAATATGAGAGAACATACAAGAACATACAAGAACATGAGAGAACACACAAAAACATGAGAGAACATACAAGAACATACAAGAACATACAATAATATGAGAGAACATACAAGAACATACAAGAACATGAGAGAACACACAAAAACATGAGAGAACATACAAGAACATGAGAGAACATACAGGAACATGAGAGAACATCAGAGAACATACAGGAACATGAGAGAACATGAGAGAACATACAGGAACATGAGAGAACATGAGAGAACATACAGGAACATTTGAGAACATGAGAGAACATGAGAGAACATACAAGAAAATGGGAGAACATACAAGAAGATGAGAGAACATGAGAGAACATGAGAGAACATGAGAGAACATACAAGAATATGAGAGAACATACAGGAACATGAGAGAACATACAGGAACATGAGAGAACATGAGAGAACATACAAAAAGCATGAGAGAACATGAGAGAACATACAAGAACATGAGAGAACATACAAGAACATGAGAGAACATACAAGAACATACAAGAACATGAGAGAAAATACAAGAACATACAAGAACATGAGAGAACATGAGAGAACATGAGAGAACATGAGAGAACATGAGAGAACACACAAAAACATGAGAGAACATACAAGAACATACAAGAACATGAAAGAACATACAAGAACATACAAGAACATGAGAGAACATACAAGAACATGAGAGAACATACAAGAACATACAAGAACATGAGAGAACACACAAAAACATGAGAGAACATACAAGAACATGAGAGAACATACAGGAACATGAGAGAACATCAGAGAACATACAGGAACATGAGAGAACATGAGAAAACATACAGGAACATGAGAGAACATGAGAGAACATACAGGAACATAAGAGAACATACAAGAAAATGGTAGAACATACAAGAAGATGAGAGAACATACAGGAACATGAGAGAACATGAGAGAACATGAGAGAACATACAAGAATATGAGAGAACATACAGGAACATGAGAGAACATACAGGAACATGAGAGAACATGAGAGAACATACAAAAAGCATGAGAGAACATGAGAGAACATACAAGAACATGAGAGAACATACAAGAACATGAGAGAACATACAAGAACATACAAGAACATGAGAGAAAATACAAGAACATACAAGAACATGAGAGAACATGAGAGAACATGAGAGAACATGAGAGAACATACAAGAACATGAGAGAACATACCAGAACATGAGAGAACATACAAGAACATGAGAGAACATACAGGAACATGAGAGAACATGAGAGAACATTAAAGAACATACAAGAACATACAAGAACATGAGAGAACATACAAGAACATGAGAGAACATGAGAGAACATACAAGAACATACAAGAACATGAGAGAACATGAGAGAACATACACGAACATACAAGAACATGAGAGAACATACAAGAACATGAGAGAACATGAGAGAACATGAAAGAACATACAAGAACATACAAGAACATGAGAGAACATGAGAGAACATGAAAGAACATACAAGAACATGAGAGAACATACAGGAACATGAGAGAACATGAGAGAACATACACGAACATACAAGAACATGAGAGAACATACAAGAACATACAAGAACATGAGAGAACATGAGAGAACATGAAAGAACATACAAGAACATACAAGAACATGAGAGAACATGAGAGAACATGAAAGAACATACAAGAACATACAAGAACATACAAGAACATGAGAGAACATGAGAGAACATGAAAGAACATACAAGAACATACAAGAACATGAGAGAACATGAGAGAACATGAAAGAACATACAAGAACATACAGGAACATGAGAGAACATGAGAGAACATACAGGAACATGAGAGAACATAGAAGAACATACAAGAACATGAGAGAACATGAGAGAACATAGAAGAACATACAAAAACATGAGAGAACATACAAGAACATACAAGAACATGAGAGAACATAGAAGAACATACAAGAACATGAGAGAACATGAGAGAACATACACGAACATACAAGAACATGAAAGAACATACAAGAACATACAAGAACATGAGAGAACATACAAGAACATACAAGAACATGAGACAACATACAGGAACATGAGAGAACATACAGGAACATGAGAGAACATACAAGAAAATGAGAGAACATACAGGAACATGAGAGAACATACAAGAACATGAGAGAACATGAGAGAACATACAAGAACATGAGAGAACATGAGAGAACATACAAAAAGCATGAGAGAACATGAGAGAACTTGAGAGAACATGAGAGAACATACAAGAACATACAAGAACATGAGAGAAAATACAAGAACATACAAGAACATGAGAGAACATACAAGAACATGAGAGAACATACAGGAACATGAGAGAACATGAGAGAACATTAAAGAACATGAGAGAACATACAAGAACATGAGAGAACATACAAGAACATGAGAGAACATGAGAGAACATACAAGAACATGAGAGAACATGAGAGAACATACACGAACATACAAGAACATACAAGAACATGAGAGAACATGAGAGAACATGAAAGAACATAC
Organism: Eucyclogobius newberryi; assembly: GCF_026437365.1. NCBI lineage: Eukaryota > Metazoa > Chordata > Actinopteri > Gobiiformes > Gobiidae > Eucyclogobius > Eucyclogobius newberryi. The sequence continues at coordinate 48,746,044 of NW_027315834.1, forward strand.
AAGAACATACAAGAACATGAGAGAACATGAGAGAACATACAAGAACATACAAGAACATGAGAGAACATACAAGAACATACAAGAACATGAGAGAACATACAGGAACATGAGAGAACATGAGAGAACATGAAAGAACATACAAGAACATGAGAGAACATACAAAAACATGAGAGAACATACAAGAACATGAGAGAACATACAAGAACATGAGAGAACATACAAGAACATGAGAGAACATACAAGAACATGAGAGAACATACAAGAACATGAGAGAACATACAAGAAGATACAAGAACATGAGAGAACATGAGAGAACATACAGGAACATGAGAGAACATGAGAAAACATACAAGAACATGAGAGAACATGAGAGAACATGAGAGAACATAAAAGAACATGAGAGAACACACAAAAACATGAGAGAACATACAAGAAGCATGAGAGAACATACAGGAACATGAGAGAACATGAGAGAACATACAAGAACATGAGAGAACATGAGAGAACATGAGAGAACATACAAGAACATGAGAGAACATACAAAAAGCATGAGAGAACATGAGAGAACATGAGAGAACATACAAGAACATACAAGAACATGAGAGAAAATACAAGAACATACAAGAACATGAGAGAACATGAGAGAACATGAGAGAACATACAAGAACATGAGAGAACATACAAGAACATACAAGAACATACAAGAACATGAGAGAACATACAGGAACATGAGAGAACATGAGAGAACATACAAGAACATGAGAGAAAATACAAGAACATACAAGAACATGAGAGAACATGAGAGAACATGAGAGAACATACAAGAACATGAGAGAACATACAAGAACATACAAGAACATACAAGAACATGAGAGAACATACAGGAACATGAGAGAACATGAGAGAACATTAAAGAACATACAAGAACATACAAGAACATGAGAGAACATACAAGAACATGAGAGAACATACAAGAACATGAGAGAACATACAAGAACATACAGGAACATGAGAGAACATGAAAGAACATACAAGAACATAAAAGAACATGAGAGAACATGAGAGAACATACACGAACATACAAGAACATACAAGAACATGAGAGAACATAGAAGAACATACAAGAACATGAGAGAACATACAAGAACATACAAGAACATGAGAGAACATGAAGAACATTAAAGAACATACAAGAACATACAAGAACATGAGAGAACATACAAGAACATACAAGAACATGAGAGAACATACAAGAACATACAAGAACATACAGGAACATGAGAGAACATACAAGAACATACAAGAACATGAGAGAACATACAAGAACATACAAGAACATGAGAGAACATACAAGAACATACAAGAACATACAAGAACATGAGAGAACATACAAGAACATGAGAGAACATACAAGAACATACAATAACATGAGAGAACATACAAGAACATACAAGAACATGAGAGAACATACAAGAACATACAAGAACATGAGAGAACATACAGGAACATGAGAGAACATACAAGAACATGAGAGAACATACAAGAACATGAGATAACATACAAGAACATACAAGAACATGAGAGAACATACAAGAACATACAAGAACATACAAGACATACAAGAACATGAGAGAACATACGAGAACATACAAGAACATACAAGAACATGAGAGAACATGAGAGAACATGAAAGAACATACAAGAACATACAAGAACATGAGAGAACATACAAGAACATACAAGAACATGAGAGAACATACAAGCCCATGAGAGAACATACAAGAACATGAGAGAACATACAAGAACATACAAGAACATACAAGAACATGAGAGAACATACAGGAACATGAGAGAACATGAGAGAACATACAAGAACATGAGAGAACATACAAGAACATGAGAGAACATACAAGAACATGAGAGAACATACAAGAACATGAGAGAACATACAAGAACATACAAGAACATGAGAGAACATACAAGAACATGAGAGAACATACAAGAACATGAGAGAACATACAAGAACATACAGGAACATGAGAGAACATGAAAGAACATACAAGAACATAAAAGAACATGAGAGAACATGAGAGAACATACACGAACATACAAGAACATACAAGAACATACAAGAACATGAGAGAACATAGAAGAACATACAAGAACATGAGAGAACATACAAGAACATACAAGAACATGAGAGAACATGAAGAACATTAAAGAACATACAAGAACATACAAGAACATGAGAGAACATACAAGAACATACAAGAACATGAGAGAACATACAAGAACATACAAGAACATACAGGAACATGAGAGAACATACAAGAACATACAAGAACATGAGAGAACATACAAGAACATACAAGAACATGAGAGAACATACAAGAACATACAAGAACATACAAGAACATGAGAGAACATACAAGAACATGAGAGAACATACAAGAACATACAATAACATGAGAGAACATACAAGAACATACAAGAACATGAGAGAACATACAAGAACATACAAGAACATGAGAGAACATACAGGAACATGAGAGAACATACAAGAACATGAGAGAACATACAAGAACATGAGATAACATACAAGAACATACAAGAACATGAGAGAACATACAAGAACATACAAGAACATACAAGACATACAAGAACATGAGAGAACATACGAGAACATACAAGAACATACAAGAACATGAGAGAACATGAGAGAACATGAAAGAACATACAAGAACATACAAGAACATGAGAGAACATACAAGAACATACAAGAACATGAGAGAACATACAAGCCCATGAGATAACATACAAGAACATGAGAGAACATACAAGAACATACAAGAACATGAGAGAACATACAGGAACATGAGAGAACATACAAGAACATACAAGAACATACAAGAACATGAGATAACATACAAGAACATACAAGAACATAAGAGAACATACAAGAACATACAAGAACATACAAGAACATGAGAGAACATACAAGAACATGAGAGAACATACAAGAACATGAGAGAACATACAAGAACATACAAGAACATGAGAGAACATACAAGAACATACAAGAACATACAAGAACATGAGAGAACATGAGAGAACATACAAGAACATACAAGAACATACAAGAACATACAAGAACATGACAGAACATGAGAGAACATACAAGAACATACAAGAACATACAAGAACATACAAGAACATGACAGAACATGAGAGAACATACAAGAACATACAAGAGCAGAGCAGGATATAGAGCAGAGGAGGAGCTAAGGAGGAGGAGCAAACAGGAGCTTCTCGTTTACGTTTCTCTCTCTCTTTTGTGGACGTGACTGAAAAAGGAGGAATCGAGGTGAAACAGAAACGGTCCATTGTTCCTCCAGGCCAGGAAGTGAAGGTTCCAGGACAGGAAGTGAAGGTTCGTCCTGGAGCCACTTCTTCCTGTTCTTTTTGATGAACGTCGTGTTGTTCTGATTCCGAGCTGTTCATCATCACCAGTGACATCATATGACATCATGTGACATCGTGTGACATCATGTGACATCATGTGACATCATATGACATCGTGTGACATCATGTGACATCATGTGACATCATATGACATCAAGTGACATCATGTGACATCATATGACATCGTGTGACATCAAGTGACATCATGTGACATCAAGTGACATCATGTGACATCATGTGACATCATGTGACATCATGTGACATCAAGTGACATCAAGTGACATCATGTGACATCAAGTGACATCAAGTGACATCAAGTGACATCATGTGACATCATGTGACATCATGTGACATCATGTGACATCAAGTGACATCAAGTGACATCATGTGACATCAAGTGACATCAAGTGACATCAAGTGACATCATGTGACATCAAGTGACATCATGTGACATCAAATGACATCATGTGACATCATGTGACATCAAGTGACATCATGTGACATCAAGTGACATCATGTGACATCATGTGACATCATGTGACATCAAGTGACATCAAGTGACATCATGTGACATCAAGTGACATCAAGTGACATCATGTGACATCAAGTGACATCATGTGACATCATGTGACATCAAGTGACATCATGTGACATCAAGTGACATCATGTGACATCATGTGACATCATGTGACATCATGTGACATCAAGTGACATCATGTGACATCATGTGACATCATGTGACATCATGTGACATCAAGTGACATCAAGTGACATCATGTGACATCATGTGACATCAAGTGACATCAAGTGACATCATGTGACATCAAGTGACATCAAGTGACATCAAGTGACATCATGTGACATCAAGTGACATCATGTGACATCAAGTGACATCATGTGACATCATGTGACATCAAGTGACATCATGTGACATCAAGTGACATCATGTGACATCATGTGACATCAAGTGACATCAAGTGACATCATGTGACATCATGTGACATCATGTGACATCATGTGACATCAAGTGACATCAAGTGACATCAAGTGACATCATGTGACATCAAGTGACATCAAGTGACATCAAGTGACATCATGTGACATCAAGTGACATCATGTGACATCATGTGACATCATGTGACATCAAGTGACATCATGTGACATCAAGTGACATCAAGTGACATCATGTGACATCATGTGACATCATGTGACATCATGTGACATCATGTGACATCATGTGACATCTTCTCTCTTTAACTCTTGTTCCTCGTCACAAACTCTGCAGCTGGAGCACGTTTAGCTTCAGTCGCTTTACAGTCCTCTCCCCTCCGAGCATCACAAACACTCCGGTCTGAATCTCCTCCAGAACTGAGTTAAATGTCAGTTAAAGGTCAGTTAAAGGTCAGTTAAATGTCAGTTAAATGTCAGTTAAAGGTCGGTTAAATGTCAGTTAAAGGTCAGTTAAAGGACTTTAATCCTTAAGAAGAATATGACAAGTTTGTGGATCCAAAACCTAATTAATGATGGGAAGGTCCAACGTTTGTGGAATTCTATGCTGAGTATGAGTATTTCTTTCAAAAGTAGTGCCCTCGATCGCCATCTCAGATTATGACATCGTCTGCGTAGAATAATAATAGTTAGATAAATGTTTCCACGTTGTTTCATTTTCAGTCGTGTTCTTTCTTTGGACAGTGAAGAGCTGAGGGCTGGGAACAGAGGAAGTGCCTCAAACACAGGAAGACGCACTCCGCTGCTCCCCTTTAATACGCCATACATCCTGGCTCTGGCTCTATGGCGACGCAGGCTGGCCTCGGGGTCTTCCCAAAAGGACTCCTCTAGGACCCGAGGAAGCACCTGGGACTGTCCAAGATCCCGACCGTCCAAACAGAGCAGTTTGGAGTCATTTACAGGTATTTTTAGTGCCCACGAACAGATCTGACCTATGACCCGGGGCCGTCCCCCAGTGAGGCACGAGAAAGACTCGAGAAAGACACGAGAAAGACACGACAAAGACACGACAAAGACACGACAAAGACACGACAAAGACACGACAAAGACAAGACACAGAGACGAGAAAGGAACGAGAAGTTGAAGTTACGTTAAAGTTATTGTCTTATTAAGAGTGCCATATTTTCTATCGTAGATAATTGATGAAAACAGGGCCAGAAAAATGTACAATTATCAGTGTTTAGAATAAAACTGTAACTCCAAAAGCCCTTGTTAGCTAGCCTGAGTTCTGGAGGAGAGTTAGCGTTAGCATTATCGTTAGCGTCCAAACGTCACAAACCATGACAAACCCGACCACATGTGAGTATTACCAGAGCCACGGCACATTATCACCAGAAGTGTTTGGTTCAGTTTATAACCGTTAGCGATTAGCATGCTAATCTAAAGTTATGCTGGATGATAATGCACCAAAAACATAACACTGTTTGACAATACAATGTTCACCACGAGCCACAAAACACGTCAACGAGTGAACTTTAGAAATTGGGAGGTTGAAATGACGCTCTTAAGACTCACAAACATGTAAATAACAACAACTACAACTACCATCTGTCTTTGCGGTCGAACAAACTGAACGGAATAAGACTTTTTTTCTTTTCTGTGACACCTAAAAGTCTCAGAAAAGATGGTTTGAAGGAGCAAAAGAACATTTAGTAAAGAAAGAAGTCTTTTCCTTGATACGAATGGTCTGATGCAACCTCCCCTCAGTCTACAACAGCCTCATAAGACCTCAGCACAAATCAGACTAGCTCAATGCTAACAAGGCTCGGCTCGGAGGACTTTCTGCATGTTTGGGTGCAGAGTGTGCGTCGGGCGGAGCGGCGTTTAAGGCGGAGCCGAGAGGAAGGAAGAGGACAATAGGAGCCAACGCACAGGAAGGGGCGGAGCAAGACGCTTTAAGGAACGAGACGGGAAACGGCTCAAGAATAGATCGAGAGAAAGTCCCACCTGAGCGCCGCCTCTGTTCAGCGAGTACTGCAAAAGAAGAGCAAAGGATTCAAGACAATTAACAATGAGAATAATATCATTTGAACAGTTTGTTTATGTCAAATCAAGTCTTTAACACCAAAAAACACACTCATTATAAAAGAATTCCATCATAAATCACAACTAAACGTCTTAAATGCGACACATAATTAGTTTTAGTGTGTATTAAACGTAGAGAAAAGAGATTATTGTTATGAAATACTTTTAAATTTGAATCCTTGAGACGCACAAAGGCTTTAAAAACAGATCTTCTTGATTGATTTAAAGTATAAAAATACAGTACAAGCGTCCAGACTGCACTCAACCTTCTGGAACCTTCTGGAACCTTCTGGAACCTTCTGGAACTTGGGTCAAAGGTCACTCCTGAAGCTCCATGACGATGACGGACTAGACTAAAATAAACTAAGACTAAATATCTTTGACTGAGTTTAGCTCTGTGTGGGCGGGGCCTAAATGTAAGGTTTGTCCCTTTTAGTCGTTACTTCAACTCCACAGATGACACTTTATGTGATCAAATGTTTTTTGGAATAATAAATGAATACCAATAAGTTCCATCCAAGTGTAAGAGTCGGATGAAGCTGTGGAGAAGACTGAAAAAGACTTTGCACCGCACCTGGACCAATGAGGGATTACACCTGTTTAAGTGTCAGAAATATGACACTTTTCCCTCTTGACGACTTTTTGAAAAAGGCCAAAATATCACTGCTAATGTGAAACAGTGATTTGAAGTCACACTGTTGTTTCACTGAATCCTCATGAAAGTGTGTGATCTTACGGTGAAGATGCGGGGCCCCGGGGCTGCTGTGGGGGCGGCGGTGCTGGCGGCAGGGGCGGAGGCAGATGCAGGGGTGGTGGCAGAGGCAGGGGCGGTGGAGGCGGGGGTGGAGGCGGGGGTGGAGGCGGCGATGGGGGCGGGGGTGGAGGCGGGGGTGGAGGCGGCGATGGGGGCGGGGGTGGAGGCGGGGGTGGAGGCGGCGATGGGGGCGGAGGCGGGGGTGGAGGCGGCGATGGGGGCGGGGGCGTTGGAGGCGGAGGAAGGGGCGGAGGTCTGGACACTGCTCTGGTCTTTGGACTCCGTGGTACTCGGACGGACCGGATCAGGCCCGGACCGCCCCCGTGTCACCGCCGTGGGGGCTTTAGAGGAGGGGTGAGGAGGCAGAGTCATAGGGGGCGCCGTGGAGCCGAGCTGACCCGGGTGCTGGGCTGGACTGGGTTTACTGGTCACGGCAGCACTCGTCCCAGTGGCTGAAAAAAAGCATTGAAGAGGCTTTAGTTTTCGTTGAAGCGCTGGCAGAAAAGTCTTGATTCAATCGGAAAAGCGTTATAGAAATTGAGAGGTTTCATCTTCCATTCTTTAGAAATCGAGAGGTTTCATCTTGGCTGTTTTTAGACATGTGGCTTGTGTTTGTTGGACGAAGTTGCACAGCCCTTTGTGAACCAGAACGTGAGTGCCTTCTGGACAAAGCGCACATGTTATCGACCTCGTTTTGTTGTTCTTGAACGTTCAATGACGAGTAAAGAACTGAAAGGACAAATATTCAGCATTTTCTGTTTGTTATTGGTCTTAAAACCGTCTCTTGAACCTTTAGTGGATTCACGGGACACAAAAGTGAAAGAAGCTAAACCTGACGGCAGCTGAGAGCGAGCGACCACCGTGTTTCGCCCGCCGAGGTTTAAGCGCCGGAGTTCACGTTTGGTCGTGTTCTTACCGCCGCGGTCGTCTCGTTTGGTCGTCACATCCGCCTTCGGACCCTTTCCCGCCCCTTCGGTCGTCGCAGCGGTCGCTGCGGTCGCGCTGGCAGCCCCGGGGCCCTGGTTCTCTGGGGTCGTGGGACCTTTGGGTGCCGGGGGCTGAGCAGGGGCTGTGGCGGTCGTGCCGGGGACCGGGGGCCGTGTGGGCACGGCGGTGCCCTGCTTGGGGGGAGGAGCCGTGCCTGTCGTCGCGACCTGGGCGACGCTGCGAGGGGACAAATGTGTTCAAATAAATCATATTCACACATTTTTGAGGACTTTTCCCCATTAAAGGGTCTGAAACAAGGGTCTGACACAAGGGTCTGAAACAAGGGTCTGAAACAAGGGTCTGACACAAGGGTCTGAAACAAGGGTCTGACACAAGGGTCTGAAACAAGGGTCTGAAACAAGGGTCTGAAACAAGGGTCTGACACAAGGGTCTGAAACAAGGGTCTGACACAAGGGTCTGAAACAAGGGTCTGACACAAGGGTCTGAAACAAGGGTCTGAAACAAGGGTCTGAAACAAGGGTCTGACACAAGGGTCTGAAACAAGGGTCTGACACAAGGGTCTGAAACAAGGGTCTGACACTAGGGTCTGAAACAAGGGTCTGACACAAGGGTCTGAAACAAGGGTCTGACACAAGGGTCTGAAACAAGGGTCTGAAACAAGGGTCTGAAACAAGGGTTTGAAACAAGGGTCTGACACAAGGGTCTGAAACAAGGGTCTGAAACAAGGGTCTGAAACAAGGGTCTGACACAAGGGTCTGAAACAAGGGTCTGAAACAAGGGTCTGACACAAGGGTCTGAAACAAGGGTCTGAAACAAGGGTCTGAAACAAGAGTCTGAAACAAGGATCTGAAACAAGGATCTGACACAAGGGTCCGACCCAAGGGTCTGAAACAAAGATCTGACACAAGGGTCTGACACAAGGGTCTGAAACAAGGGTCTGAAACAAGGGTCTGACACAAGGGTCAGAAACAAGGGTCTGAAACAAGGGTCTGAAACAAGGGTCTGAAACAAGGGTCTGAAACAAGAGTCTGAAACAAGGGTCTGACACAAGGGTCTGACACAAGGGTCCGACCCATGGGTCTGAAACAAGGGTCTGAAACAAGGGTCTGACACAAGGGTCTGAAACAAGGGTCTGACACAAGGGTCCGACCCATGGGTCTGAAACAAGGGTCTGAAACAAGGGTCTGACACAAGGGTCTGAAACAAGGGTCTGACACAAGGGTCTGACACAAGGGTCTGAAACAAGGGTCTGACACAAGGGTCTGACACAAGGGTCTGAAACAAGGGTCTGACACTGGGGTCTGAAACAAGGGTCTGAAACAAGAGTCTGAAACAAGGATCTGACACAAGGGTCTGACACAAGGGTCCGACCCAAGGGTCTGAAACAAGGGTCTGAAACAAGGGTCTGACACAAGGGTCTGAAACAAGGGTCTGAAACAAGGGTCTGACACAAGGGTCTGAAACAAGGGTCTGAAACAAGGGTCTGACACAAGGGTCTGACACAAGGGTCTGACACAAGGGTCTGAAACAAGGGTCTGACACAAGGGTCTGACACAAGGGTCTGAAACAAGGGTCTGACACAAGGGTCTGACACAAGGGTCTGAAACAAGGGTCTGAAACAAGGGTCTGACACAAGGGTCTGAAACAAGGGTCTGACACAAGGGTCTGACACAAGGGTCTGAAACAAGGGTCTGACACTAGGGTCTGAAACAAGGGTCTGAAACAAGAGTCTGAAACAAGGATCTGACACAAGGGTCTGACACAAGGGTCCGACCCAAGGGTCTGAAACAAGGGTCTGAAACAAGGGTCTGACACAAGGGTCTGAAACAAGGGTCTGAAACAAGGGTCTGAAACAAGGGTCTGACACAAGGGTCTGAAACAAGGGTCTGAAACAAGGGTCTGACACAAGGGTCTGAAACAAGGGTCTGAAACAAGGGTCTGACACAAGGGTCTGAAACAAGGGTCTGACACAAGGGTCAGAAACAAGGGTCTGAAACAAGGGTCTGAAACAAGGGTCTGAAACAAGGGTCTGAAACAAGGGTCTGAAACAAGAGTCTGAAACAAGGATCTGAAACAAGGGTCTGAAACAAGGGTCTGAAACAAGGGTCTGACACAAGGGTCTGAAACAAGGGTCTGAAACAAGGGTCTGAAACAAGGGTCTGACACAAGGGTCTGAAACAAGGGTCTGAAACAAGGGTCTGACACAAGGATCTGACACAAGGGTCCGACTCAAGGGTCTGAAACAAGGGTCTGAAACAAGGGTCTGACACAAGGGTCTGAAACAAGGGTCTGACACAAGGGTCAGAAACAAGGGTCTGAAACAAGGGTCTGAAACAAGGGTCTGAAACAAGGGTCTGACACAAGGGTCTGAAACAAGGGTCTGAAACAAGGGTCTGACACAAGGGTCTGAAACAAGGGTCTGAGACAAGGGTCTGACACAAGGATCTGACACAAGGGTCCGACTCAAGGGTCTGAAACAAGGGTCTGAAACAAGGGTCTGACACAAGGGTCTGAAACAAGGGTCTGACACAAGGGTCAGAAACAAGGGTCTGAAACAAGGGTCTGAAACAAGGGTCTGACACTAGGGTCTGAAACAAGGGTCTGAAACAAGGGTCTGAAACAAGAGTCTGAAACAAGGATCTGAAACAAGGATCTGACACAAGGGTCCGACTCAAGGGTCTGAAACAAGGGTCTGAAACAAGGGTCTGACACAAGGGTCTGAAACAAGGGTCTGACACAAGGGTCTGAAACAAGGGTCTGAAGCAAGGGTCTGAAACAAGGGTCTGACACAAGGGTCTGAAACAAGGGTCTGAAACAAGGGTCTGACACAAGGGTCTGAAACAAGGGTCTGACACAAGGGTCTGACACAAGGGTCTGAAACAAGGGTCTGACACTAGGGTCTGAAACAAGGGTCTGAAACAAGGGTCCTCATCCCGACCTCAAGCTCAGTGTTGTGTCTGAACTTTCGTTCATTGAACGAAGGTTCATGAACGCGTTCATAATTTTGGTGAACGTGAACTGAATGTACTGTATTACTGAACATGTATGTGTACATGTATGTGTACATGTATGTGTACATGTATATGAACATGTATGTGTACATGTATGTGTACATGTATGTGTACATGTATGTGAACATGTGACCATGTATGTGAACATGTATGTGTACATGTATGTGTACATGTATGTGAACATGTATGTGAACATGTGACCATGTATGTGAACATGTATGTGTACATGTATGTGAACATCTGAACATGTATGTGAACATGTATGTGTACATGTATGTGTACATGTATGTGAACATGTATGTGAACATGTGACCATGTATGTGAACATGTATGTGTACATGTATGTGAACATCTGAACATGTATGTGAACATGTATGTGTACATGTATGTGAACATGTATGTGTACATGTTTGTGAACATCTGAACATGTATGTGAACATGTATGTGTACATGTATGTGAACATCTGAACATGTATGTGAACATATATGTGTACATGTATGTGAACATGTATGTGTACATGTATGTGAACATGTATGTGAACATGTGGCCATGTATGTGAACATGTATGTGTACATGTATGTGAACATCTGAACATGTATGTGAACATGTATGTGTACATGTATGTGAACATCTGAACATGTATGTGAACATGTATGTGTACATGTATGTGAACATGTATGTGTACATGTATGTGAACATGTATGTGTACATGTATGTGAACATGTATGTGAACATGTGACCATGTATGTGAACATGTATGTGTACATGTATGTGAACATGTATGTGAACATGTGAACATGTATGTGTACATGTATGTGTACATGTATGTGAACATGTATGTACACATGTATGTGTACATGTATGTGTACATGTATGTGAACATGTGAACAAGTATGTGAACATGCATGTGTACATCTATGTGTACATGTATATGTACATGTATGTGTACATGTATGTGTACATGTATGTGAACATGTATGTGAACATGTATGTGTACATGTATGTGTACATGTATGTGAACATGTATGTGAACATGTATGTGTACATGTATGTGAACATGTATGTGTACATGTATGTGAACATGTTTGTGAACATGTTTGTGACCATGTTTGTGACCATGTATGTATACATGTATGTGTACATGTATGTGTACATGTATGTGTACATGTATGTGAACATGTATGTGAACATGTATGTGTACATGTATGTGAACATGTATGTGTACATGTATGTGAACATGTTTGTGAACATGTTTGTGACCATGTATGTATACATGTATGTGTACATGTATGTGAACATGTTTGTGAACATGTTTGTGACCATGTATGTATACATGTATGTGTACATGTATGTGTACATGTATGTGTACATGTATGTGAACATGTTTGTGAACATGTTTGTGACCATGTATGTGTACATGTATGTGAACATGTATGTGAACATGTATGTGTACATGTATGTGAACATGTATGTTTACATGTATGTGAACATGTATGTGTACATGTATGTATACATGTATGTGTACATGTATGTGTACATGTATGTGTACATATATGTGTACATGTATGTGTAAATGTGCACGAGCGCTAAAAGAATGCTATACTTCCCTCTGCCGTCTGTGACGTTGATCAGTCAAGTACAAGTAAAAAGTACTGCGTGTTAAACCTGAAGTACAATCTGCACCTCTGCTCGCTGGACTTGGAGGGGGCCGGCGCTGGGGTCTCCACTGTCTTGGACACGGTCGTGATGCCGGCCTGTTGTCCTGTCTGTCCACCACCAGATGGAGCAAAGGGCGTGTTGGCCGCAGGGGCAGGAGTCTTCGTCGTGGGGAGGTTTGCCGGTGGTTTTGTGGTGGGAGCAGCGGTGGTAGGGGGCGCTGTCGCGCTCGGCTCCTTCTGTGTAGGGGGCAGGGCGCGGGAGGCGGTTGTGGGCGTGGTTGGCGTGGTTGTAGTAATAATGGCGGTGGGCGTGGGAGTTGGTCCTGTAGGGTTTTCCTCAGCACACGGACAATGGACTAAACAACCTGTGGAGACACAAATACACAGTACAATTACACAGTACAAATACACAGTACAAATACACAGTACAATTACACAGTACAAATACACAGTACAAATACACAGTACAATTACACAGTACAATTACACAGTACAATTACACAGTACAAATACACAGTACAAATACACAGTACAATTACACAGTACAATTACACAGTACAAATACACAGTACAAATACACAGTACAATTACACAGTACAATTACACAGTACAATTACACAGTACAAATACACAGTACAAATACACAGTACAATTACACAGTACAATTACACAGTACAAATACACAGTACAATTACACAGTACAAATACACAGTACAATTACACAGTACAAATACACAGTACAGTTACACAGTACAAATACACAGTACAATTACACAGTACAAATACACAGTACAGTTACACAGTACAAATACACAGTACAATTACACAGTACAAATACACAGTACAATTACACAGTACAATTACACAGTACTATGTTGGAAATGAACCATTTTATACTTTTTCCACAAGAAAGAAGATTTTAAGACTAAAAAGCAATGATTTGACTCACACATCACTCGGCCGAAGGAAAACAGTAAAAAAGCCCCAAAAAGCAGTGAATGTGACGAGTAATCCCCAACCCTACGAGTCTGTACCCGCGGTACACGAGTACTGAGTCTGTACCCGCGGTACACGAGTACTGAGTCTGTACCCGCGGTACACGAGTACTGAGGGTGTACCCGCGGTACACGAGTACTGAGTCTGTACCCGCGGTACACGAGTACTGAGTCTGTACCCGCGGTACACGAGTACTGAGTCTGTACTCGCGGTACACGAGTACTGAGTCTGTACCCGCGGTACACGAGTACTTTCTTTTTACAGTGAGTGACAGAAGCTCTAAACACAGGGACATTTTTAGCCCAGAGTCCAGACTGGTTCCTGGACTTTCCCTCAGGAAGAGCCTCACAATGACATGGAAGTATCACGCCCTGGTCCACACCCCAGTCCTCCTCTGAGCCCTGGTCCAGACCCTGGTCAACCATCGGTGGCATTAGTGGTCAGGATTTACTGCAGCGCTGATATATGCAGTGTTAGTTGTTAAAAGTACTCCTTGTTTCCCTTCAGTGCCGCGCTCTCTCAGCAGCTCATGTCTGGACTCTGGGCTCTGGCTCTGGACTCTGGACTCTGGGCTCTGGCTCTGGCTCTGGGCTCTGGGCTCTGGGCTCTGGCTCTGGACTCTGGGCTCTGGGCTCTGGGCTCTGGACTCTGGGCTCTGGGCTCTGGGCTCTGGGCTCTGGGCTCTGGGCTCTGGGCTCTGGGCTCTGGACTCTGGGCTCTGGGCTCTGGGCTCTGGGCTCTGGACTCTGGCTCTGGACTGTACAGCTTTAAGACCCTCAGAGGAACTGTACAACTGTAAGACCCTCAGAGGAACTGTACAGCTGTAAGACCCTCAGAGGAACTGTACAACTGTAAGACCCTCAGAGGAACTGTACAGCTGTAAGACCCTCAGAGGAACTGTACAGCTGTAAGACCCTCAGAGGAACCAGATCAGGCCTCAGTCTGAAGAGCTGTGACAGGAATCCTCCATGTCCAGATAACACAGAGATACTGAGGTGAGAGGGACACAGACCAGAGTCCAGAGACCAGGTTTAGACCAGAGACCTGCAGGAGCTTCACTTTTCTCTTCTTCAGGACAAACAAGAAGAAATGAAAAACGTTAAAAGAACAAATCAAAATGACTGACGGCACTAAACAAAACCGACCATCATGAAAACGTCTATGATCTGAGCTCTTAACCGAGTGGGTGGGCCGTGGGGGGGTCTGGGGGGGCCGGGGGGGACATGGGGTCAGGGTGGGCCGTGGGGAGGTGTCCAAGGAGAAGAATAGAGTGAATGAACAGGGCGGAGTCAGAAGAGAGAAAGAAAGAGAGAAGATCTGTAAAACTAATGACCACACACACGTTTCTATGGCCTTGGAAAACAGAGAGAAATTTGAGAGAGAGAGAGAGAGAGAGAGAGAGAGAGACAAACAACAGAAGGACAAACTGCTCAGACTGAAGAACGATCATTAAACCATTGACTGAGACTTCATTAACAAACGAGAAGTGTGAAGAGAGAGAGAGAGAAGGGGGAGGAGTCAGTGTGAGGGACACAAAGAGAGAAGGGGGAGGAGTCAGTGTGAGGGACACAAAGAGAGAAGGGGGAGGAGTCAGTGTGAGGGACACAAAGAGAGAAGGGGGAGGAGTCAGTGTGAGGGACACAAAGAAATAAAGAAATAAACATATTACATAAGTTGTGATGATGAAAGTTCATCACTTCTGCTGAGCTCGTTCTGCTCATGAGCTTTTGAGAATGTCCCTCAGGACAAGGTCCCAGCGGTGAAGGAGTGTCCTCCTCAGAGAAAGAGGGTGAGGAGCTCGGGGTAGAGCCACTGCTCTCCACATGCAGCTGAGGCTTCTGTGTCACATGGCCCCTCCCACCTCAAAGATGCTATAGAACCATCTCATCCAAACAGAGCTCTTCACTCTCTAAATGCTGGACTTCTGGTGGTGCCAAGAGTCTCTAAAAGTCCAGTAGGAGGTAGGAGAAGAGGAGGAGTGAAGAGGGAGTGAAAGGGCAGATAAAGACAAGGAGGGACCAGCTACGGCCAGGTCCAGGTCCTGGTCCTGGTCCTGGTCCTGGTCCTGGTCCAGGTCCTGGTCCTGGTCCAGGTCCAGGTCCTGGTCCAGGTCCTGGTCCTGGTCCTGGTCCAGGTCCTGGTCCTGGTCGGGCCGCTGCAGGTGTGAACGAGGCCATTTTGTTCAGAACGTTCTGAGACACAACCTCCCCTCAGTCTACAACAGACTCATGAGACCTCGGCACAAAACAAACCATCACATGTTGAAGCTCATGTGAGGTCTGTAAACAAGCTCCTCCCCTTTGAGCAGGACCAATCAGAACTCAGGAGGGGATAAAGGCTGCTGCTCAAACTATTTCAGTCCTGGTTTAGTCCTGGTTCAGTCCTGGTTTAATCCTAGTTTAGTCCTGATTTAGTCCTGATTTAGTCCAGGTTTAGTCTTGGTTTAGTCTTGGTTTAGTCCTGGTTTAGACCTGGTTTAGGCCTGGTATAGTCTTGGTTTAGTCCTGGTTTAGTCCTGGTTTATTCCTGGTTTAGTCTTGGTTTAGTCCTGGTTTAGTCTTGGTTTAGTCCTGGATTAGATCTGGTTTAGTCCTGATTAAGTCCTAGTTTAGACCTGGTTTAGTCCTGGTTTAGACCTTGTTTAGTCCTGGTTTAGTCTTGGTTTAGGCCTGGTTTAGACCTGCTTTAGGCCTGGTTTAGTCTTGGTTTAGTCCTGGCAAGTCCTGGTTTAGTCCTGATTCAGTCATAGTTTAGTCCTGGTTTAGTCCTGGTTTAGTCCTGGTTTAGACCTGGTTTAGTCCTGGTTCAGTCCTGGTTTAATCCTGGTTTAATCCTGATTAAGTCCAGGTTTAGCCCAGGTTTAGTCCTGGTTTAGTCCTGGTTTAGCCCAGGTTTAGTCCTGGTTTAGTCCTGGTTTAGTCCTGGTTTAGTCCTGGTTTAATCCTGGTTTAGTCCTGATTTAGTCCTGATTTAGTCCAGGTTTAGTCCAGGTTTAGTCCAGGTTTAGTCTTGGTTTAGTCTTGGTATAGTCTTGGTTTAGTCCTGGTTTAGTACTGGTTTAGTCTTGGTTTAGTCTTGGTTTAGTCCTGGATTAGATCTGGTTTAGTCCTGGTTTAGACCTTGTTTAGTCCTGGTTTGGTCTTGGTTTAGGCCTGGTTTAGACCTGGATTAGATCTGGTTTAGTCCTGGTTTAGACCTTGTTTAGTCCTGGTTTAGTCTTGGTTTAGTCCTGGGTTAGATCTGGTTTAGATCTGGTTTAGTCCTGGTTTAGTCCTGGTTTAGTCCTGGTTTAGACCTGGTTTAGTCCTGGTTTAGGCCAGGTTTAGTCCAGGTTTAGTCTTGGTTTAGTCTTGGTTTAGTCTTTGTTTAGTCCTGGTTTACACCTGGTTTAGTCTTGGTTTAGTCCTGGGTTAGATCTGGTTTAGATCTGGTTTAGTCCTGGTTTAGTCCTGGCAAGTCCTGGTTTAGTCTTGGTTTAGTCTTGGTTTAGTCCTGGTTTAGTTCTGGTTTAGATCTGGTTTAGTCCTGATTTAGTCCTAGTTTAGACCTGGTTTAGATCTGGTTTAGTCCTGGTTTAGTCCTGGTTTAGTCCTGGTTTAGTCCAGGTTTACTCCAGGTTTAGTCTTGGTTTAGTCTTGGTTTAGTCCTGGTTTAGGCCAGGTTTAGTCCTGGTTTAGTCCTGGTTTAGTCCTGGTTTAGTCCAGGTTTAGTCTTGGTTTAGTCTTGGTTTAGTCCTGGTTTAGACCTGGTTTAGGCCAGGTTTAGTCCAGGTTTAGTCAAGGTTTAGTCTTGGTTTAGTCCTGGTTTAGTCTTGGTTTAGTCCTGGGTTAGATCTGGTTTGGATCTGGTTTAGTCCTGGTTTAATCCTGGTTTAGTCCTGGTTTAGACCTGGTTTAGTCCTGGTTTAGGCCAGTTCTGGACCAGTTCTAGGCCATTTCTGAACCAGTTCTACACCAGTTCTAGACGAGTTCTAGTCCAGTTCGAGACCAGTTCTAGACCAGTTCTAGGCAGGTTCTAGACGAGTTTTAGTCCAGTTTTAGACCAGTTTTAGACCAGTTCTAGTCCAGTTCTAGTCCAGTTCGAGACCAGTTCTAGGCCATTTCTGGTCTAGTTCTGGACCAGTTCTAGGCCAGTTCTAGACCAGTTCTGGACCAGTTCTAGGCCAGTTCTAGATGAGTTCTAGTCCAGTTTTAGACCAGTTCTAGTCCAGTTCTAGACCAGTTCTAGACCAGTTCTACGCCATTCCTGATCCAGTTCTGGACCAGTTCTAGACGAGTTCTAGTCCAGTTTTAGACCAGTTTTAGACCAGTTCTAGTCCAGTTCTGGACCAGTTCTAGACGAGTTCTAGTCCAGTTTTAGACCAGTTTTAGACCAGTTCTAGTCCAGTTCTGGACCAGTTCCAGTCCAGTTCTAGGCAAGGCAAGTTTATTTGTAGAGCACATTTCATACACAAGGCAATTCAAAGTGCTTCACAGCAGGAATACAATAAAATTAACTAAATTAAAAATTATCAATCCAACTGATTTTCTAAACTAATAAAATCACAAACAAAAGAGAAGAGTGCAAAGAAAAAATTGTTTCAGTCATATGCACAGCTAAACAAAACTGTTTTTAGCTTAGATTTGAACATTGTCAGAGTAGAAGCCTGTCTCACATCTTCAGGAAGAATGTTCCAGATTTTAGCTGCATAAAACTGAAACGCAGATTCCCCATGTTTTGTCCTGACTCTGGCACCAGCAGGAGGCCGGTCTCTGAGGTCCTCAGAGTCCGAGATGGTTCATATGGCACTAACATGTCCAAGATGTACTTTGGTGCTAGGCCATGGAGAGACTTATACACAAGCAGAGCTGCTTTAAAGTCTCTTCTCTGAGCCACAGGGGGCAGTGCAGAGACCTGAGAACAGGACTAATGTGATGGTACTTCCTGGTTCTAGTCAGGACCCGATCAGCAGCGTTCTGGATGTACTGCAGCTGTTTTACAACTCGTTTGGAGAGACCAGTGAGCAGGCCATTACAGTAGTCTAATCTACTGGAGACAAACGCATGGATAAGTCTCTCTAAATCTGGTTTTGACACTATGTTTTTAATTTTGGCAATGTTTTTTAGATGGTAAAAAGCTGCTGATGTTATTGATTTGACGTGGCTATTAAAGTTCAAGTCTGAGTCCATTATTACCTCCAGATTTCCAATTTGGTTTGTAGGTTTTAGAGCGAGACTCTGGAGGTGACCGCTAACACTTTCTCTTTGTTTCTGTGGGCCAAAAACGATTATTTCAGTCTTGTCTGAGTTCAGCTGGAGAAAGTTGTTTTGCATCCACAAACTGATCTGTTGGATGCAGTGACAGAGTGAATCTACTGGTCCATAGTCACCTGCCGACAGTGAAACATAGATCTGAGTGTCGTCTGCATAATTGTGATAGGACACATTTTCACTGCGTATCAACTGACCTAACGACAGCATGTAGAGGTTGAACAGAAGGGGACCCAGGACTGACCCTTGGGGCACTCCACAGGTCAGGGTCATGTGGTCTGAGACACAGCTACCAATTTCAACAAAGTACTTCCTGTCTTCCAGATAGGACCTTAACCAGTTTAGGGCAGTGCCAGTGATGCCCACCCAGTCCTCTAGTCTCTGTAAGAGGATCCCATGATCGACAGTGTCAAAAGCAGCACTCAGATCTAACAGAATTAAGACTGAGGCTTTGCCCGTGTCAGTGTTCAGGCGGATGTCATTTGTCACCTTGACAAGAGCAGTCTCAGTGCTGTGATGAGGTCTAAAACCTGACTGAAAAACATCAAATGAGTTGTTTATTAAGAGGAAATCTGTGAGCTGTTGGTAAACAACCTTTTCAAGGACTTTGCCCCAAAATGGTAGATTAGAGATGGGCCGGTAATGACTCAGTACTGCGGCATCAAGACTGCTCTTCTTTAGGAGAGGCTTTATGACCGCAGTTTTCAAAGACATTGGGAATGTTACAGATTGAAGCGACATGTTAACTATGTGAGTGAATGGTGCTAACAAACTGTTCAGCACAGACTTTAGAAATCTGGTGGGTAACACATCAAGGCAGCATGTAGATGAACTCAGACTGGTGATGATCTCATGGACAGTTTTGTCAGTTACTGGTGCAAAATGAGTTAGCTCTAAGTGTCTTGGTGGTTTTAGGGTAATTTTTTGCATTGTGGGATTTATAGCATTTTTAATGCCCTGAACTTTGTCATTAAAGAATAATGCAAACTCATTACACTTGGATGTGGAAATGAGTTCTAACGGCAGCTGAGCTGGAGGGTTTGTTAATCTGTTTACTGTGGCAAACAGGACACGCGAGCTGTTACTGCAGCTTCCAATTATTTCAGAAAAATATCTTTCCCTAGTTCTACATAAGATTAGGTTGTACATGTTCAGCTTTTCTTTGTAAATCTCTTTTTGAACCTGGAGCTTTGAGTTGCGCCATTTCCGTTCGGCCCTGCGGCACTCCCTTTTCTGTGCCCTGACCGAATCATCATTTCTCCACGGCGCCTTCTGCTTATTTTTAACCATTTTAGCCTTTATAGGGGCGATGGTGTCCAGAACATTCAAAACACTAGATGTAACAGAGTTCAACAAATCATTTACATTAGAACATGAGACATTTTCAAAGTTTATCATTTCCATAAACAGTGCACCTGTGCCATCACTTATGTGTCTCCTCTGAACAACTGCAGGTTTGGGAGAAACAGACAGGTCAAAGAAGACACAGAAATGATCAGACAGAGCAACATCGATCACATTAACATTTGAAATATTTACCCCCTTTGTAATTATGAGATCTAGAGTGTGTCCTTTGCTGTGGGTGGGGCCTCTCACATGCTGAGTAAGACTGAAGGTTTCAAGGACAGCATCAAGCTCTTTAGCGTTTCTGTCACAAATATTATCAACATGCACGTTGAAATCACCTGTAATGACCAAACCATCAAAGTCTGTGCATATGACTGAAAGCATCTCAGTAAAATCATCAATAAAACGTTGGCAGTGCTGGGGAGGCTTTTATAAAACAATGAAGAGAATGGATGGAGACCGTTTTAGCTCCATTTTAAAGGATACATACTCAAATGATGAAAACACCCCAAAAGACAACCTGCGGGTAATTATTTCATCTCTAAAGACAGCACAGACTCCACCCCCTTTTTTGTTTTCTCGTGTTTCAGATTCAAACTTAAAGTTGGGTGGAGCAGATTCTATCAGAACTACATTTCCTGTGTTTTTGTAGACCAGTTCTAGTCCAGTTCTGTGTTAGTCCAAGTCCAAGTGTTTAATTCAGTGTGATTTCTGTGTAACTCAGCATTATATATATATATATATATATATAAATATATATATATATATATATATTATATATAAATTATATAATATATATATGATATATATATATATATATATATCTATAAGATATATTATATCATATATAATATATATGTGATATCATATATATATGATATATAAAGTGTTTTAATGTGTAATCAGCTGCAGAATAAGAAAAGTTTAAATCTCCTAAAATAAAGAGTATTTGAGTCTTTGACTGTGAGAATCTGAATGTGACGTGTCTATTTAAAGTTAAATGTTTTTTTCGTTTCATTTTGACCTGAAACAAAAAAGGTTAAACCAGGACTAAAGCAGGACTAAACCAGGACTAAACCAGGACTTAACCAGGACTAAACCAGGACTTAACCAGGACTAAACCAGGACTAAACCAGGACTAAAGCAGGACTAAACCAGGACTAAACCAGGACTAAAGCAGGACTAAACCAGGACTAAAGCAGGACTAAACCAGGACTAAACAAGGACTAAAGCAGGACTAAAGCAGGACTAAACCAGGACTAAACCAGGACTAAAGCAGGACTAAACCAGGACTAAACCAGGACTAAAGCAGGACTAAACCAGGACTAAACCAGGATTAAAGCAGGACTAAAGCAGGACTAAAGCAGGACTAAACCAGGACTAAAGCAGGACTAAAGCAGGACTTAACCAGGACTAAACCAGGACTAAACCGGGACCAGAGCGGGACCAGAGCAGGACTAAATCAGGACTAAAACAGTACTAAACCAGGATTAAAGCAGTACTAAACCAGGACTAAACCAGGACTAAACCAGTACTAAACCAGGACTAAAACAGTACTAAACCAGGATTAAAGCAGGACTAAACCAGGACTAAAGCAGGACTAAACCAGGACTAAACCAGGACTAAACCAGGACTAAAGCAGGACTAAACCAGGACTTAACCAGGACTAAACCAGTACTAAACCAGGACTAAAACAGTACTAAACCAGGATTAAAGCAGGACTAAACCAGGACTAAACCAGGACTAAACCAGTACTAAACCAGGACTAAAACAGTACTAAACCAGGACTAAACCAGGACTAAACCAGGACTAAACCAGGACTAAACCAGTACTAAACCAGGACTAAAACAGTACTAAACCAGGATTAAAGCAGGACTAAACCAGGACTAAACCAGGACTAAACCAGGACTAAACCAGGATTAAACCAGGACTAAACCAGGACTAAACCAGGACTAAACCAGGACTAAACCAGGCCCAGCGTCAGGAGGTCCACAGACAAATGATTGGACGAGAGAGACACAGACTCAGGCCAAAACAAGAAGCAGAAACACAAAATAATCATTTGTCTCCAAACGACTAAAAACAACATGACAGAAAGTGACATCTGTCATGTTAGCCACGCCCCTCTCTCACACACACACACACACACACACACTAGCTTTAGCCAC
Organism: Eucyclogobius newberryi; assembly: GCF_026437365.1. Lineage (NCBI taxonomy): Eukaryota > Metazoa > Chordata > Actinopteri > Gobiiformes > Gobiidae > Eucyclogobius > Eucyclogobius newberryi. The sequence continues at coordinate 48,768,671 of NW_027315834.1, forward strand.
GCCCCTCTCACACACACACACACACACACACTAGCTTTAGCCACGCCCCCTCATACACACTAGCTTTAGCCACGCCCCTCTCACACACACACACACACACTAGCTTTAGCCACGCCCCCTCACACACACACACACGAGCTTTAGCCACGCCCCTCTCACACACACTAGCTTTAGCCACGCCCCTCTCACACACACACACACTAGCTTTAGCCACGCCCCTCTCACACACACTAGCTTTAGCCACGCCCCCCTCACACACACACTAGCTTTAGCAACGCCCCTCTCACACACACAAGCTTTAGCCACGCCCCTCTCACACACACTAGCTTTAGCCACGCCCCTCTCACACACACTAGCTTAAGCCACGCCCCTCTCACACACACTAGCTTTAGCCACGCCCCTCTCACACACACTAGCTTAAGCCACGCCCCTCTCACACACATTAGCTTTAGCCACGCCCCTCTCACACACACACACACTAGCTTTAGCCACGCCCCTCTCACACACACTAGCTTTAGCCACGCCCCTCTCACACACACACACTAGCTTTAGCCACGCCCCTCTCACACACACACTAGCTTTAGCCACGCCCCTCTCACACACACACACACACACACACTAGCTTTAGCCACGCCCCCTCATACACACTAGCTTTAGCCACGCCCCTCTCACACACACACACACACACACTAGCTTTAGCCACGCCCCCTCACACACACACACACTAGCTTTAGCAACGCCCCTCTCACACACACAAGCTTTAGCCACGCCCCTCTCACACACACTAGCTTTAGCCACGCCCCTCTCACACACACACTAGCTTTAGCCACGCCCCTCTCACACACATTAGCTTTAGCCACGCCCCTCTCACACACACTAGCTTTAGCCACGCCCCTCTCACACACACTAGCTTTAGCCACGCCCCTCTCACACACACACTAGCTTTAGCCACGCCCCTCTCACACACACACTAGCTTTAGCCACGCCCCTCTCACACACACACTAGCTTTAGCCACGCCCCTCTCACACACACACACACTAGCTTTAGCTTTGGTATTTCGCCGTCAGATGAAAACAAAAACCACTCAAACATCCTCCACATTCGCGACGCGCTGCCGTGTTCTGCTCGGATGTTCCCCGTTGGCTTCTGTACACTTTGTTCTGACCAGAGGCCGCGTGCCTGCGTCCCGGGAACAGTGCCCGACGACGCCCAGCCCCCTCCATTGTCCCGCACGCGCTCAGTGTGTCCAGGATTTACACGTCCGGCCGGCTTCAGCCTTGGACACGCTGCGTTTGAGCCGCTACGGCCAGTTCCACCTCTGACCTCTGAGTCTGTCTCATCAGTTTAAAGCGCCCCCTGCAGGGCGGGCCACGCCCCCTACAGGGCGGGCCACGCATTGAACTAAAATGCAGCTAAAATAAATATATTTTGAATTTGGCTAAAACATATTTTTTTAAATGTACACCCAGAATTACACATTTTAAAGTTCATTGATGACTGTAGGAAATTACCCAGAAAACACTGGGCCAAAACTCATCCAATGTGACAGTTTATTTCATTTGAAGATTGCAGATGAAAAAAAAGACACTCACGTTCCTCCGAAAGCTTCGAACGCGGCTTCTTTTAACGCGGTGAACAGCGTCCTACGGGAGCCCGGCGAGGACACGGCAGGAAACGCTAAAGGTCGCACAGGAAACGGCGGCCAATAGGAAGTCCTGTCCTGGGCAGATAGCGCTGACCTCACCGCTCCAGCTCGCAGTGATCGCAGTGTCACTGGACGATTAGGCGTGTGCTCGGCGAGTAATAATGACGTTTAAGAGTCACAGGAAACGATCAAAAGGACGAGCGACCGCGGGGAAGCGACCCGAGCCCAAAACGTGCGAAAGAATGGCAGAAAAAACGGCAAAAACACGAAAGAAATATCATGTATTTTATATGATGTTTTTTATATGTTTTATTCTCTTTTTGTATTCACTGTTTTAATCACTTTTTGTTGTTTTGTGAAGTTTTTAACCGGCCGCTTGCTCACACGCCCTCTGCACTGGACACGCCCTCTACACCGGACACGCCCTCTGCACCGGACACGCCCTCTGCACCGGACACGCCCTCTACACCGGACACGCCCTCTGCATTGGACACGCCCTCTGCATTGGACACACCCTCTGCACTGGACACGCCCTCTGCATTGGACACGCCCTCTGCATTGGACACGCCCTCTGCATTGGACACGCCCTCTGCATTGGACACGCCCTCTGCATTGGACACGCCCTCACAGCTTTCACAGACTTTGTGTCTGATCTTAAAATATAACACCCGGACAGTTGGAAATGAGGCTCCTTAAAACTGTCTGTTGTAGGCTAACGTTTATTAGCATAGCCACTAGCATTAGCATTAGCTGCTAACGACCTGAAGCGGCTCCGCCTCAGTCTGGAGGGACCTCTGTAAGTCCACTGGTCCCGGGTGCAGTTCCTTAACCCAAAGAAGGACAAAAACATGAACTGATTTGTCTTTAAATGAAACAAATACAACTGAAAAGAGCCCCGCGCACCTCAGTTTGAGAAACAGCGTCTAAACCTTAAACTACTTCAACTGAACTTTAAAGCTTCACTCTGTCACTTTTCTGTTTCACTTGCCTCTGCAACCTTCACTTTTGCCACATTGATAATATAATAATTTAAAACTAAATGTAATATTGTTTGGCCTGGAATGTTTCTCAGCGCAGCATTAAAATCATCTATCTCCATGGCGACAAGCAGCTGCCGCCACCACCAGGCCCAGTTACAGGTCAGATCTATGGAGAGAGTCCAGGTTTTCCACTGTGTATAAATCTAGTTGCTTAAATTGGTCAAAAGTACGTTCTAGATAAACGCGGCGGAACGTTCCGGGCTAAGGACCGTATCCATGACGACGAGCGGGAGTTTGGAATCTGCTGACGGCTCAAGAGCGTCTGGTGCAAAATGAAACACAAACAGGCTAAATGAGAAGATGGGCGCGTGGGCCGAGACCTGGCTCATCACGGGCCGCGGCTGTAGAAACACGGAGGAGCGGCTGCATCAGCAAAGGACGACGCCTTTAATCAGAGCTTAAAAAATACAACCTAAAGTGGGCCAAGTCTGCACCAGGGCTAAAGTGGGCCAAGTCTGCATCAGGGCTGAAGTGGGCCAAGTCTGCACCAGGGCTAAAGTGGGCCAAGTCTGCACCAGGGCTGAAGTGGGCCAAGTCTGCACCAGGGCTGAAGTGGGCCAAGTCTGCATCAGGGCTAAAGTGGGCCAAGTCTGCATCAGGGCTGATGTGGGCCAAGTCTGCATCAGGACTAAAGTGGGCCAAGTCTGCATCAGGGCTGAAGTGGGCCAAGTCTGCACCAGGGCTGAAGTGGGCCAAGTCTGCACCAGGGCTGAAGTGGGCCAAGTCTGCACCAGGGCTGAAGTGGGCCAAGTCTGCACCGGGGCTAAAGTGGGCCAAGTCTGCATCAGGGCTGAAGTGGGCCAAGTCTGCATCAGGGCTGAAGTGGGCCAAGTCTGCATCAGGGCTGAAGTGGGCCAAGTCTGCATCAGGGCTAAAGTGGGCCAAGTCTGCACCAGGGCTGAAGTGGGCCAAGTCTGCACCAGGGCTGAAGTGGGCCAAGTCTGCACCAGGGCTGAAGTGGGCCAAGTCTGCACCAGGGCTGAAGTGGGCCAAGTCTGCACCAGGGCTGAAGTGGGCCAAGTCTGCACCAGGGCTGAAGTGGGCCAAATCTGCACCAGGGCTGAAGTGGGCCAAGTCTGCACCGGGGCTAAAGTGGGCCAAGTCTGCATCAGGGCTGAAGTGGGCCAAGTCTGCATCAGGGCTGAAGTGGGCCAAGTCTGCATCAGGGCTGAAGTGGGCCAAGTCTGCACCAGGGCTGAAGTGGGCCAAGTCTGCACCAGGGCTGAAGTGGGCCAAGTCTGCACCAGGGCTGAAGTGGGCCAAGTCTGCACCAGGGCTGAAGTGGGCCAAGTCTGCACCAGGGCTGAAGTGGGCCAAGTCTGCACCAGGGCTAAAGTGGGCCAAGTCTGCACCAGGGCTAAAGTGGGCCAAGTCTGCACCAGGGCTAAAGTGGGCCAAGTCTGCATCAGGGCTGAAGTGGGCCAAGTCTGCACCAGGGCTGAAGTGGGCCAAGTCTGCATCAGGGCTAAAGTGGGCCAAGTCTGCACCAGGGCTAAAGTGGGCCAAGTCTGCATCAGGGCTGAAGTGGGCCAAGTCTGCACCAGGGCTAAAGTGGGCCAAGTCTGCATCAGGGCTGAAGTGGGCCAAGTCTGCATCAGGGCTGAAGTGGGCCAAGTCTGCACCAGGGCTAAAGTGGGCCAAGTCTGCATCAGGGCTGAAGTGGGCCAAGTCTGCATCAGGGCTAAAGTGGGCCAAGTCTGCATCAGGGCTGATGTGGGCCAAGTCTGCATCAGGACTAAAGTGGGCCAAGTCTGCATCAGGGCTAAAGTGGGCCAAGTCTGTACCAGGGCTATAGTGGGCCAAGTCTGCATCAGGGCTAAAGTGGGCCAAGTCTGCACCAGGGATAAAGTGGGCCAAGTCTGCATCAGGGCTGAAGTGGGCCAAGTCTGCATCAGGACTAAAGTGGGCCAAGTCTGCATCAGGGCTGATGTGGGCCAAGTCTGCATCAGGACTAAAGTGGGCCAAGTCTGCGCCAGGGCTGAAGTGGGCCAAGTCTGCATCAGGACTAAAGTGGTCCAAGTCTGCACCAGGGCTGAAGTGGGCCAAGTCTGCACCAGGGCTGAAGTGGGCTAAGTCTGCACCAGGGCTAAAGTGGGCCAAGTCTGCATCAGGGCTGAAGTGGGCCAAGTCTGTACCAGGGCTAAAGTGGGCCAAGTCTGCATCAGGGCTGAAGTGGGCCAAGTCTGCATCAGGGCTAAAGTGGGCCAAGTCTGCACCAGGGCTAAAGTGGGCCAAGTCTGCATCAGGGCTAAAGTGGGCCAAGTCTGCACCAGGGCTGAAGTGGGCCAAGTCTGCATCAGGACTAAAGTGGGCCAAGTCTGCATCAGGGCTGAAGTGGGCCAAGTCTGCATCAGGACTAAAGTGGGCCAAGTCTGCATCAGGACTAAAGTGGGCCAAGTCTGCATCAGGACTAAAGTGGGCCAAGTCTGCATCAGGACTAAAGTGGGCCAAGTCTGCATCAGGACTAAAGTGGGCCAAGTCTGCAGCAGGACTAAAGTGGGCCAAATACAAGTCTAAACTGGGCTCAAATAATACAAAACCTGGACAAAACTTCCAGGTCCAAACCAGGACTAAAGCAGAACCAAACAACCTCAGGTGAACTCTCAGTGTCAGGGTCAAACCTCAGGTGAACTCTCAGTGTCAGGGTCAAACCTCAGGTGAACTCTCAGTGTCAGGGTCAAACCTCAGGTGAACTCTCAGTGTCAGGGTCAAACCTCAGGTGAACTCTCAGTGTCAGGGTCAAACCTCAGGTGAACTCTCAGAGGTCACAGGTCAGCAAAAATAAAGTCACACTATTTTCATAAAGCGGTGCCATTTTTCAGCGACAGAAGTGACAAAAGTGACAAAAGTGACAAAAGTGACAGAAATGACGGAAGCGACAAAAGTCTGAAGTTCTAAAGATGAAGATCTAAACCAGAGGTGGGCAATTATTTTCCTCCGAGGGCCATATTCGAATCCAGGCAGCAGAGGGATCATTGGTGTGAAGAAAAATATAAAATAAAACATAACTTTTCTGTCAAATATTGGCTATTGAATGTATTATTTAATACATTTCATGTCATCTTTATTAAGGACACAAGAGCAGACTGATGTTACAGACAGTTACAAAATAGAAACTAAAATCTTTCTAGGGGCCAGATTAAAACGTGCCCGAGGGCCACATCTGGCCCCTGGGGCCACACATGCCCCGGGTCTGGCCCCTGGGGCCACACATGCCCCGGATCTGGCCCCTGGGGCCACACATGCCCCGGGTCTGGCCCCTGGGGCCACACATGCCCCGGGTCTGGCCCCTGGGGCCACACATGCCCCGGGTCTGGCCCCTGGGGCCACACATGCCCCGGGTCTGGCCCAAGGGCCATGTTATGTTACTTGGCATGTTTGGCGGTCCTAATCTAAAACCAGGACTGGAGCAGACGGAACGGGGAGTGAACAAAGGATCCAGACTTAAGTCATTCAGACTTAAGTCATTCAGACTTAAGTCATTCACAAACTCAATCCTGCTCCAGCAAGAGATCAATAAAAATAGGAGCGTTTACAGTCCGATGCCGTTTGTAACTGTAAAAATATGATGAAATATTGTGAATTCATGTTGATGCTGTTTTTAAGGCTTAAGGAGGATTCTTTAGAGACAAATGTATTTTAAATCTAAACTTAATGTTTTCGTAGTTAATGTTAATTCTTGAGTAGTTTTAACCAAAGAAAAAGTTTTTTAGATTTTATTTTTTTACCACATTAAAATGCATTTTTTTGCTGAATTATCCGTCAGTGAAGTAAAAACAATGATTTTATCTTTTTAAGTTTATTCTATCATTTTAACATTTTTACGTTTTGTGAACTTTGGTTTTTTTGGACAAATTTTCCCATATTTTAACCATTTCTTTGAGCAAACATACATTAATCAAGGTAAATAAAGTGTTTTTTCAATAATTTAGCTTGAAATAATAAATAGCGTAAGTCAGAAATACAAATAAATCAACATAAAACGTGATGTTTTCAACAAATGCACTTGAAATAAAAGAAATAAACGCGCCTGGACCAGAAGAATGAGCCGCGTGAACTTAGAACGTGTGAGAAACACTGCAGAAGGTCAAAGTTCAGCAGATGTTAGAGACTCACTCAGAACCAGCAGCAGCGTCCACAGCTTCACCTCCATCTTCACCTCCTTCTCCAACTTCACCTCCACAAACTCTGAACTTGAGCGTCCTCCTCTCGTCTCGACCTGCTCCTCGGCTCCGGCAGGTTTGGGGTTTGAAGCCCTTTTGTTTGGTCAGGATCTGGGTGCTGGATGTTTGGAGCGTTTCCGTGGCTGCGCTCTGGTCGATTTGCCCCCCTCTGAACGTCTGCGCCCGTTTTGTGCTGCGGAGGGAGAGGAAAGGGGGCGGAGGGAGAGGAAAAGGGGCGGAGAGTGACATGTCCCCGCCCACACGCCCACAGACCCAAGGACTTGGGTCTATTTTTTACTTTTCTGACTCGATTGTGTCGGTTTATGGCTCGTGCGTCGCGTCAGTCGCACCTCAGACGTTCAATGTCTCGTTCAGATCGTGTTTTATGGATCGTTCTTTTACTCACGATTCAAAAATCACACGCGGCACAAAATCTTTAAAAACAACACGACGCCCCACACCCCCCCTACACGCCCCCCCTACACCCCCCCTACACCCCCCCTACACGCCCCCCCTACACCCCCCCTACACCCCCCCTACACGCCCCCCCTACACGCCCCCCCTACACGCCCCCCCTACACCCCCCCTACACGCCCCCCCTACACGCCCCCCCCACACCCCCCCTACACGCCCCCCCTACACCCCCCCTACACGCCCCCCCTACACGCCCCCCCTACACCCCCCCTACACGCCCCCCCTACACGCCCCCCCTACACGCCCCCCCTACACCCCCCCTACACGCCCCCCCTACACACACACCCCCACGCCCCCCTACACCCCCCACACACGCCCCCACGCCCCCCCTACACCCCCCACACACGCCCCCCTACACCCCCCACACACACCCCCCCTACACGCCCCCCCTACACACACCCCCCCTACACGCCCCCCCTACACACACCCCCCCACGCCCCCCCTACACCCCCCACACACACCCCCCCTACACACACCCCCCCTACACGCCCCCCCTACACGCCCCCCCACACACACCCCCCCTACACCCCCACACACGCCCCCCCTACACCCCCCACACACGCCCCCCCTACACCCCCCCCCTACACGCCCCCCCTACACGCCCCCCCTACACCCCCACACACGCCCCCCCACACACACCCCCCCTACACCCCCACACACGCCCCCCCACACACACCCCCCCTACACCCCCCCTACACGCCCCCCCACACACGCCCCCCCTACACCCCCCACACACACGCCCCCCCACACACACGCCCCCCACACACACGCCCCCCCACACACGCCCCCCCTACACCCCCCACACACACACCCCCCCTACACCCCCACACACGCCCCCCCTACACCCCCCACACACACCCCCCCTACACGCCCCCCCTACACGCCCCCCCTACACCCCCACACACGCCCCCCCTACACCCCCCCTACACGCCCCCCCACACACACCCCCCCTACACCCCCACACACGCCCCCCCTACACCCCCCCTACACGCCCCCCCACACACGCCCCCCCTACACCCCCCACACACACGCCCCCCCACACACACGCCCCCCACACACACGCCCCCCCACACACGCCCCCCCTACACCCCCCACACACACGCCCCCCCTACACCCCCCACACACACGCCCCCCCTACACCCCCCACACACACGCCCCCCCACACACACGCCCCCCACACACACGCCCCCCCACACACGCCCCCCCTACACCCCCCACACACACGCCCCCCACACACACGCCCCCCCACACACACGCCCCCCACACACACGCCCCCCCTACACCCCCCACACACACGCCCCCCCACACACACGCCCCCCACACACGCCCCCCCCTACACCCCCCACACACACGCCCCCCTACACCCCCCACACACACGCCCCCCCATACCCCCCCACACACGCCCCCCACACACGTTTCCCCCCACCCCCCCACACACACGCCCCCCCACACACGCCCCCCCAGACGCCCCCCCTACACCCCCCCACACACGCCCCCCCGCACACGTTTTTTCTGCTTTTCAGCCTCGTTAAAGTGAAATACA
>NW_027315834.1:48777636-48825267 GCF_026437365.1 Eucyclogobius newberryi
TCTCTGACCCTCTCGGACCCTCTCGGACCCTCTCGGACTCTCTCTGACTCTCTCTGACTCTCTCGGACCCTCTCGGACCCTCTCGGACCCTCTCTGACTCTCTCGGACTCTCTCTGACTCTCTCGGACTCCTCTCTGACCTCTCTCGGACCCTCTCTGACTCTCTCGGACCTCTCTCGGACTCTCTCTGACTCTCTCTGACTCTCTCTGACTCTCTCGGACCCTCTCGGACTCTCTCGGACTCTCTCGGACCCTCTCGGACTCTCTCTGACTCTCTCTGACTCTCTCGGACCCTCTCGGACCCTCTCGGACCCTCTCGGACCCTCTCGGACTCTCTCGGACCCTCTCGGACTCTCTTTGACTCTCTCTGACTCTCTCGGACCCTCTCGGACCCTCTCGGACTCTCTCGGACCCTCTCGGACTCTCTCTGACTCTCTCTGACTCTCTCGGACCCCCTCGGACCCTCTCGGACTCTCTCTGACTCTCTCGGACTCTCTCGGACCCTCTCGGACCCTCTCGGACCCTCTCGGACTCTCTCTGACTCTCTCGGACCCTCTCTGACTCTCTCGGACTCTCTCGGACCCTCTCGGACCCTCTCGGACTCTCTCTGACTCTCTCTGACTCTCTCGGATCCTCTCGGACCCTCTCGGACTCTCTCTGACTCTCTCGGACTCTCTCGGACCCTCTCGGACCCTCTCAGACTCTCTCGGACCCTCTCGGACCCTCTATGACTCTCTCGGACCCTCTCGGACCCTCTCGGACCCTCTCGGACTCTCTCTGACTCTCTCTGACTCTCTCGGACTCTCTCGGACTCTCTCGGACCCTCTCGGACCCTCTCGGACTCTCTCTGACTCTCTCGGACCCTCTCGGACCCTCTCGGACTCTCTCTGACTCTCTCGGACTCTCTCGGACCCTCTCGGACCCTCTCTGACCCTCTCTGACTCTCTCGGACCCTCTCGGACTCTCTCGGACCCTCTCGGACTCTCTCTGACTCTCTCTGACTCTCTCGGACTCTCTCTGACTCTCTCGGACTCTCTCTGACCCTCTCGGACTCTCTCGGACCCTCTCGGACTCTCTCTGACTCTCTCTGACCCTCTCGGACCCTCTCGGACTCTCTCTGACTCTCTCGGACTCTCTCGGACTCTCTCGGACCCTCTCGGACCCTCTCGGACTCTCTCGGACCCTCTCGGACCCTCTCTGACTCTCTCTGACTCTCTCTGACTCTCTCGGACTCTCTCGGACCCTCTCGGACTCTCTCTGACTCTCTCTGACTCTCTCGGACTCTCTCTGACCCTCTCGGACCCTCTCTGACTCTCTCTGACTATCTCTGACTCTCTCTGACTCTCTCTGACTCTCTCGGACCCTCTCGGACCCTCTCGGACTCTCTCTGACTCTGTCGGACCCTCTCGGACTCTCTCTGACTCTCTCGGACTCTCTCTGACTCTCTCGGACCCTCTCGGACTCTCTCGGACCCTCTCGGACTCTCTCTGACTCTCTCTGACTCTCTCTGACTCTCTCTGACTCTCTCGGACTCTCTCTGACCCTCTCTGACTCTCTCGGACCCTCTCGGACTCTCTCGGACCCTCTCGGACTCTCTCTGACTCTCTCTGACTCTCTCGGACTCTCTCGGACTCTCTCTGACCCTCTCGGACTCTCTCGGACCCTCTCTGACCCTCTCTGACTCTCTCTGACTCTCTCGGACCCTCTCGGACCCTCTCGGACTCTCTCGGACTCTCTCGGACTCTCTCGGACTCTCTCGGACCCTGACTCTCTCGGACCCTCTCGGACCCTCTCGGACTCTCTCGGACTCTCTCGGACCCTCTCGGACCCTCTCGGACTCTCTCTGACTCTCTCTGACCCTCTCGGACCCTCTCGGACCCTCTCGGACTCTCTCTGACTCTCTCGGACTCTCTCGGACCCTCTCGGACCCTCTCGGACTCTCTCTGACTCTCTCTGACTCTCTCGGACCCTCTCGGACCCTCTCGGACTCTCTCTGACTCTCTCGGACCCTCTCTGACTCTCTCGGACTCTCTCGGACCCTCTCGGACTCTCTCTGACTCTCTCTGACTCTCTCGGACTCTCTCGGACTCTCTCTGACTCTCTCTGACTCTCTCGGACTCTCTCGGACTCTCTCTGACTCTCTCTGACTCTCTCGGACTCTCTCGGACTCTCTCGGACCCTCTCGGACTCTCTCTGACTCTCTCGGACTCTCTCGGACCCTCTCGGACCCTCTCGGACTCTCTCTGACTCTCTCTGACTCTCTCGGACCCTCTCGGACTCTCTCTGACTCTCTCGGACTCTCTCGGACCCTCTCGGACTCTCTCTGACTCTCTCTGACTCTCTCGGACTCTCTCTGACTCTCTCTGACTCTCTCGGACTCTCTCGGACCCTCTCGGACCCTCTCTGACTCTCTCTGACTCTCTCGGACCCTCTCGGACCCTCTCGGACCCTCTCTGACTCTCTCTGACTCTCTCTGACTATCTCTGACTCTCTCTGACTCTCTCTGACTCTCTCTGACCCTCTCTGACCCTCTCTGACTCTCTCTGACTATCTCTGACTCTCTCTGAGTCTCTCTGACTCTCTCGGACCCTCTCGGACCCTCTCGGACTCTCTCTGACTCTGTCGGACCCTCTCGGACTCTCTCTGACTCTCTCGTACTCTCTCGGACTCTCTCGGACCCTCTCGGACTCTCTCGGACCCTCTCGGACTCTCTCTGACTCTCTCTGACTCTCTCTGACTCTCTCGGACTCTCTCTGACCCTCTCTGACTCTCTCGGACCCTCTCGGACTCTCTCGGACTCTCTCTGACTCTCTCTGACTCTCTCTGACTCTCTCTGACTCTCTCGGACTCTCTCTGACCCTCTCGGACTCTCTCGGACCCTCTCGGACTCTCTCTGACTCTCTCTGACTCTCTCGGACCCTCTCGGACCCTCTCGGACTCTCTCTGACTCTCTCGGACTCTCTCGGACCCTCTCGGACCCTCTCGGACTCTCTCGGACTCTCTCGGACTCTCTCGGACCCTCTCGGACCCTCTCGCACTCTCTCTGACCCTCTTTGACTCTCTCGGACTCTCTCGGACCCTCTCGGACTCTCTCTGACTCTCTCTGACTCTCTCGGACTCTCTCTGACTCTCTCGGACCCTCTCGGACCCTCTCGGACTCTCTCTGACTCTGTCGGACCCTCTCGGACTCTCTCTGACTCTCTCGGACTCTCTCTGACTCTCTCGGACCCTCTCGGACTCTCTCGGACCCTCTCGGACTCTCTCTGACTCTCTCTGACTCTCTCTGACTCTCTCTGACTCTCTCGGACTCTCTCTGACCCTCTCTGACTCTCTCGGACCCTCTCGGACTCTCTCGGACCCTCTCGGACTCTCTCTGACTCTCTCTGACTCTCTCGGACTCTCTCGGACTCTCTCTGACCCTCTCGGACTCTCTCGGACCCTCTCGGACTCTCTCTGACTCTCTCTGACTCTCTCGGACCCTCTCGGACCCTCTCGGACTCTCTCGGACTCTCTCGGACTCTCTCGGACTCTCTCGGACCCTGACTCTCTCGGACCCTCTCGGACCCTCTCGGACTCTCTCGGACTCTCTCGGACTCTCTCGGACCCTCTCGGACCCTCTCGGACTCTCTCGGACCCTCTCGGACCCTCTCGGACTCTCTCTGACTCTCTCGGACTCTCTCGGACCCTCTCGGACCCTCTCGGACTCTCTCTGACTCTCTCTGACTCTCTCGGACCCTCTCGGACCCTCTCGGACTCTCTCTGACTCTCTCGGACCCTCTCTGACTCTCTCGGACTCTCTCGGACCCTCTCGGACCCTCTCGGACTCTCTCTGACTCTCTCTGACTCTCTCGGACTCTCTCGGACCCTCTCGGACTCTCTCTGACTCTCTCGGACCATCTCGGACTCTCTCGGACCCTCTCGGACTCTCTCTGACTCTCTCTGACTCTCTCGGACTCTCTCGGACCCTCTCGGACCCTCTCGGACTCTCTCTGACTCTCTCGGACTCTCTCGGACCCTCTCGGACCCTCTCGGACTCTCTCTGACTCTCTCTGACTCTCTCGGACCCTCTCGGACTCTCTCTGACTCTCTCGGACTCTCTCGGACCCTCTCGGACTCTCTCTGACTCTCTCTGACTCTCTCGGACTCTCTCTGACTCTCTCTGACTCTCTCGGACTCTCTCGGACCCTCTCGGACCCTCTCTGACTCTCTCTGACTCTCTCGGACTCTCTCGGACCCTCTCGGACCCTCTCGGACTCTCTCTGACTCTCTCGGACTCTCTCGGACCCTCTCTGACCCTCTCGGACTCTCTCTGACTCTCTCGGACCCTCTCGGACCCTCTCGGACTCTCTCTGACTCTCTCGGACCCTCTCTGACTCTCTCGGACTCTCTCGGACCCTCTCGGACCCTCTCTGACTCTCTCGGACTCTCTCGGACCCTCTCGGACCCTCTCTGACCCTCTCTGACTCTCTCTGACTCTCTCTGACTCTCTCGGACTCTCTCGGACCCTCTCGGACCCTCTCTGACTCTCTCTGACTCTCTCTGACTCTCTCTGACTCTCTCTGACTCTCTCGGACCCTCTCGGACCCTCTCGGACCCTCTCTGACTCTCTCTGACTCTCTCGGACTCTCTCGGACCCTCTCGGACCCTCTCGGACTCTCTCTGACTCTCTCGGACCCTCTCGGACTCTCTCGGACCCTCTCGGACTCTCTCGGACTCTCTCTGACTCTCTCTGACTCTCTCGGACTCTCTCGGACCCTCTCGGACCCTCTCTGACTCTCTCTGACTCTCTCGGACCCTCTCGGACCCTCTCGGACCCTCTCTGACCCTCTCTGACTCTCTCTGACTCTCTCTGACTCTCTCGGACTCTCTCGGACCCTCTCGGACCCTCTCTGACTCTCTCTGACTCTCTCTGACTCTCTCTGACTCTCTCTGACTCTCTCGGACCCTCTCGGACCCTCTCGGACCCTCTCTGACTCTCTCTGACTCTCTCGGACCCTCTCGGACCCTCTCTGACTCTCTCTGACTCTCTCGGACCCTCTCGGACCCTCTCGGACCCTCTCTGACTCTCTCTGACTCTCTCGGACCCTCTCTGACTCTCTCGGACTCTCTCGGACTCTCTCGGACCCTCTCTGACTCTCTCTGACTCTCTCGGACCCTCTCGGACCCTCTCGGACTCTCTCGGACTCTCTCGGACTCTCTCTGACTCTCTCGGACTCTCTCTGACTCTCTCGGACTCTCTCTGACTCTCTCGGACCCTCTCTGACTCTCTCGGACTCTCTCTGACTCTCTCGGACCCTCTCGGACCCTCTCGGACCCTCTCGGACTCTCTCTGACTCTCTCGGACCCTCTCTGACTCTCTCGGACTCTCTCGGACCCTCTCGGACCCTCTCGGACTCTCTCTGACTCTCTCTGACTCTCTCGGACTCTCTCGGACCCTCTCGGACCCTCTCGGACTCTCTCTGACTCTCTCGGACCCTCTCGGACTCTCTCGGACCCTCTCGGACTCTCTCGGACTCTCTCTGACTCTCTCTGACTCTCTCGGACTCTCTCGGACCCTCTCGGACCCTCTCTGACTCTCTCTGACTCTCTCGGACCCTCTCGGACCCTCTCGGACCCTCTCTGACTCTCTCTGACTCTCTCTGACTCTCTCGGACTCTCTCGGACCCTCTCGGACCCTCTCTGACTCTCTCTGACTCTCTCTGACTCTCTCTGACTCTCTCTGACTCTCTCGGACCCTCTCGGACCCTCTTTGACTCTCTCGGACTCTCTCGGACCCTCTCGGACCCTCTCGGACTCTCTCGGACCCTCTCTGACTCTCTCTGACTCTCTCGGACCCTCTCGGACCCTCTCGGACCCTCTCTGACTCTCTCTGACTCTCTCGGACCCTCTCGGACCCTCTCTGACTCTCTCTGACTCTCTCGGACCCTCTCGGACCCTCTCGGACCCTCTCTGACTCTCTCTGACTCTCTCGGACCCTCTCTGACTCTCTCTGACTCTCTCGGACCCTCTCGGACCCTCTCGGACTCTCTCGGACTCTCTCGGACTCTCTCTGACTCTCTCGGACTCTCTCTGACTCTCTCGGACTCTCTCTGACTCTCTCGGACCCTCTCTGACTCTCTCGGACTCTCTCTGACTCTCTCGGACCCTCTCGGACCCTCTCGGACCCTCTCGGACTCTCTCTGACTCTCTCGGACCCTCTCGGACCCTCTCGGACTCTCTCTGACTCTCTCGGACCCTCTCTGACTCTCTCGGACTCTCTCGGACCCTCTCGGACCCTCTCGGACTCTCTCTGACTCTCTCGGACCCTCTCTGACTCTCTCGGACCCTCTCGGGGGTTGTTTATCTGGTCAGGACGGTGAATGTTAATGAATTTAAACCACGTTTCAGCATCACGGGACGGATTGTGTTTCCATGACAACGGCCCGGCTCACATGGTCATTCCAGTGTGTGTGTGTGAGGGGCGTGGCTAAAGCTAGTGTGTGTGAGGGGCGTGGCTAAAGCTAGTGTGTGTGAGGGGCGTGGCTAAAACTAGTGTGTGTGAGGGGCGTGGCCGGTCTGTGGTCCGGTCTGTGGTCCGGTCTGTGGTCTGTGGTCCGGTCTGTGGTCCGGTCTGTTGTCTGTGGTCCGGTCTGTGGTCCGGTCTGTGGTCCGGTCTGTGGTCCGGTCTGTGGTCTGGTCTGTGGTCTGTGGTCCGGTCTGTGGTCCGGTCTGTGGTCTGTGGTCCGGTCTGTGGTCCGGTCTGTGGTCCGGTCTGTGGTCCGGTCTGTGGTCTGTGGTCCGGTCTGTGGTCCGGTCTGTGGTCCGGTCTGTGGTCTGTGGTCCGGTCTGTGGTCCGGTCTGTGGTCCGGTCTGTGGTCCGGTCTGTGGTCTGTGGTCCGGTCTGTGGTCCGGTCTGTGGTCCGGTCTGTGGTCCGGTCTGTGGTCTGTGGTCCGGTCTGTGGTCCGGTCTGTGGTCCGGTCTGTGGTCCGGTCTGTGGTCTGTGGTCCGGTCTGTGGTCCGGTCTGTGGTCCGGTCTGTGGTCCGGTCTGTGGTCCGGTCTCTGGTTCGGTCTCTGGTCCGGTCTGTGGTCCGGTCTGTGGTCCGGTCTGTGGTCCGGTCTGTGGTCCGGTCTGTGGTCCGGTCTCTGGTTCGGTCTCTGGTCCGGTCTGTGGTCCGGTCTGTGGTCCGGTCTGTGGTCCGGTCTGTGGTCCGGTCTGTGGTCCGGTCTGTGGTCCGGTCTGTGGTCTGTGGTCCGGTCTGTGGTCCGGTCTGTGGTCCGGTCTGTGGTCCGGTCTGTGGTCTGTGGTCCGGTCTGTGGTCCGGTCTGTGGTCCGGTCTGTGGTCCGGTCTGTGGTCTGTGGTCCGGTCTGTGGTCCGGTCTGTGGTCCGGTCTGTGGTCCGGTCTGTGGTCCGGTCTCTGGTTCGGTCTCTGGTCCGGTCTGTGGTCCGGTCTGTGGTCCGGTCTGTGGTCCGGTCTGTGGTCCGGTCTGTGGTCCGGTCTCTGGTTCGGTCTCTGGTCCGGTCTGTGGTCCGGTCTGTGGTCCGGTCTGTGGTCCGGTCTGTGGTCCGGTCTGTGGTCCGGTCTGTGGTCCGGTGTAAATCTAGTTTATTTCTCAGTCTGAAACAAACTCATGAGCCGTGTCAAACCCGACAAAATAAAAGTGTGTTTTATTGTGAAGCTTCACTCGCTCTTCTCTTCTTCTTCCTGTTTCCTGTCGTTTTGTTCCTTCATCTCGTCCTTTTACTTTGATGCACTTCCTCCTTCACTTCCTGTTCCCTCCTTCCCCGCACTCAGAGACCACGTCCCCCACCCCCCCTATCCCCGCCCCCTCTCCTCAGACCCCTCCCACTCCTGTGACTGACTCCTCCTCCTCCTCTTCAGCCGCGCTCAGCCCCGGAGTCTCCTCGGCCCCCCGGGACCTAAAGGTGCTGCGGGTGTCGTCACGCTTCGTCAGTGTGAGCTGGAGCGCCCCCCTCAGGCCTAACGGGGCACTGCACACCTACGGGGTCTTCTATTCTCAGGACGGGACCAACAGGTGAGACTCCGCCCACGCTCATGGGACGAGGGGAAGGAAGGGACGAGGGGTGTGAGGGGGACGAGGGGTGTGAGGGGACGAGGGATGTGAGGGGACGAGGGGTGTGAGGGGACGAGGGATGTGAGTGGATGAGGGGTGTGAGGGGACGAGGGGTGTGAGGGGGACGAGGGGGACGAGGGGAAGGACGGGACGAGGGGTGTGAGGGGACGAGGGGTGTGAAGGGACGAGGGGTGTGAAGGGACGAGGGGGACGAGGGGGACGAGGGGTGTGAAGGGACGAGGGGGACGAGGGGGACGAGGGGTGTGAAGGGACGAGGGGGACGAGGGGGACGAGGGGGACGAGGGGTGTGAAGTTGTCTGAGAGTTAAAACTGTTCATCTGAGATAATCATGACTTCACTTTAAACACTTTGTGGCTCGTCAGAACTAAAAAAAATCAAATGTATTTAATTAGTATTTATTGAAGAACAACACTGAGTGTTGGGGACAGACCAGAGGGTGTGTCCCACCTACAGAGGACCACACTCCTCAGCCTCCCATAAGGTCTGTTCCAGGTCCTGGAGGAGAATCTGACCCATAGAACCTCAGATTCAGGAGGAGCAGGTTTAGGTCCTGGTGTTGCAACACTGGACCAGCTCTAGACTCTCTCCCAGGGGGCGCCAGGGCTCATGGGAGTTTGCCCAGTCACATGTGCTTTGTGGACCTGGAGAAGGCTTTCGACCGTGTCCCTCATGGTGTCCTTTGGGGGGTGCTCCAGGAGTACGGGGTCCGGGGCCCTTTGCTCAGGGCTGTCCGGTCCCTGTATGACAGGAGCAGGAACATGGGACGGTTTGAGCCGAGTGTGAAGCGTCTGGGATGAGGATCAGCTCCAAATCAGAGGTCATGGTTCTCAACCGGAAAAAGGTGTCTTGTCCTCTCCAGGTGGGTGGGGTGTCCTTGTCCTCTCCAGGTGGGTGGGGGGTCCTTGTCCTCTCCAGGTGGGTGGGGGTCCTTGTCCTCTCCAGGTGGGTGGGGGGTCCTTGTCCTCTCCAGGTGGGTGGGGGGTCCTTGTCCTCTCCAGGTGGGTGGGGAGTCCTTGTCCTCTCCAGGTGGGTGGGGGGTCCTTGTCCCCTCAAGGTGGGTGAGGAGTCCTTGTCCTCTCCAGGTGGGTGGGGGGTCCTTGTCCCAAGTGGAGGAGTTCCAAGTATCTCGGGGTCTTGAAGGAGCGTGAGATCGACTGTTGTGGTGAAGAAGGAGCTGAGTCCAAAGACAAAGCTCTGGATTTATGGGTCACTCTACGTTCTGACCTCTCCTATGGTCATGAGCTTTAATGACCCAAAGGACAAGATCGAGGATACGAGCGGTGAGTTGCCTCCGCCGGTGGCTGGGGGCTCCCTTAGAGCGGAGGGACTATGTCTCTCGGCGGGCCTGGGAGCACCTCGGGGTGTCTGGGGAGAAGGAAGTCTGGGAGTCCCTGCTTAGACTGCTGCCCCCACGACCCCGCCCCGGATAAGCAGAAGAAGATGGATGAATACTGACTGTGGCACCACCCTCAGCTTCAGGCTCATGTTGAGCATGTCTTCAACATGAGCCTGAAGCTGAGGCTGGTACCACAGGTCTGAAGACCTCCTGTCTGGTATCTGTGCCTAAGACACCGCGCCCCAAAGACCTCAACAGCTTCAGGCCGGTGGCTCTCACGTCCTGATGAAGACACTGGAGCTGGTCCTGGACCACCTCCGCTCCACCGTGAGCTCAGCCATGGACCCGCTGCAGTTTGCATATCGGTCTGGCATCGGAGTGGAGGACGCTGTCATCTCCTGCTGCTCCGCGCTCTCTCTCACCTGGAGAAGCCTGGCAGCTCTGTGAGGATCCTGTTCTTCGATCTCTCCAGCGCCTTCAACACCATCAGGTCCTGAGGGACAAGCTGGAGACGGCTGGTGTGGAGTACGACCTGGCAGAGTGGATCCTGGAAGACCTCACAGACCGACCCCAGTTTGTGAGAGCCCGGGACTGTGTGTCTGACACTCGGACCTGCAGTGTGGGGGCGCCCCAGGGAACTGTCCTCGCGCCCTTTCTCTTCACCCTTTACACTGCAGACTTCAGACACGACACGGACAGCTGTGTCCTGCAGAAGTTCTCTGACCACTCTGCCATCATCGGACTCATCACGGACGACGATGACGCGGAGTACAGAAGACTGGAGCAGGACTTTGTGGAACCACCTCCTCATCAACGCGGGGAAGACCAAGGAGATGGTGGTGGACTTCCGCAGAGGCCACAAGGAAATTTCCCCATGTGGGACAATAAAAGAATATCTTATCTTAGTACCTGTAGTACTGACTGTAGTACTGACTGTAGTACCTGTAGCACTGACTGTAGTACTGACTGTAGTACCTGTAGTACTGACTGTAGTACTGACTGTAGTACCTGTAGTACTGACTGTAGTACTGACTGTAGTACCTGTAGCACTGACTGTAGTACTGACTGTAGTACCTGTAGTACTGACTGTAGTACTGACTGTAGTACCTGTAGCACTGACTGTAGTACTGACTGTAGTACCTGTAGTACTGACTGTAGTACTGACTGTAGTATTTGTGTTTCAGGGAGCGCTCTGTAAACGTGTCGGAGCCTGAGTCTCTGGAATTGACTGTGTCAAACTTAAAACCCGAGGAAAACTACAGCTTCAGAATCATCGCCTACAACGAGAACGGACCTGGAGAAAGTTCTGAGGTTCTGAGAGTCAACACCAAACCAGACTGTGAGTACCACGATACAACCAGACTGTGAGTACCACGATACAACCAGACTGTGAGTACCACGATACAACCAGACTGTGAGTACCACGATACAACCAGACTGTGAGTACCACGATACAACCAGACTGTGAGTACCACGATACAACCAGACTGTGAGTACAATACATACTGCATCTGTACATTCAACTGTAAACGTTTGTACATACTTTACATACATTGTTTATTCTTATCTTATAGTACATTTAAATTGCTCTTCTTTAATACATGTCACCAAAAGTTGTGCCCTCCCCCACCTGCTCTCACACACCTGCCCCTCCTCCACCTGCTCTCACACACCTGCCCCTCCTCCACCTGCTCTCACACACCTGCCCCTCCCCCACCTGCTCTCACACACCTGCCCCTCCTCCACCTGCTCTCACACACCTGCCCCTCCTCCACCTGCTCTCACACACCTGCCCCTCCCCCACCTGCTCTCACACACCTGCCCCTCCCCCACCTGCTCTCACACACCTGCCCCTCCCCCACCTGCTCTCACACACCTGCCCCTCCTCCACCTGCTCTCACACACCTGCCCCTCCTCCACCTGCTCTCACACACCTGCCCCTCCTCCACCTGCTCTCACACACCTGCCCCTCCTCCACCTGCTCTCACACACCTGCCCCTCCTCCACCTGCTCTCACACACCTGCCCCTCCTCCACCTGCTCTCACACACCTGCCCCTCCTCCACCTGCTCTCACACACCTGCCCCTCCCCCACCTGCTCTCACACACCTGCCCCTCCCCCACCTGCTCTCACACACCTGCCCCTCCCCCACCTGCTCTCACACACCTGCCCCTCCCCCACCTGCTCTCACACACCTGCCCCTCCTCCACCTGCTCTCACACACCTGCCCCTCCCCCACCTGCTCTCACACACCTGCCCCTCCCCCACCTGCTCTCACACACCTGCCCCTCCTCCACCTGCTCTCACACACCTGCCCCTCCCCCACCTGCTCTCACACACCTGCCCCTCCCCCACCTGCTCTCACACACCTGCCCCTCCTCCACCTGCTCTCACACACCTGCCCCTCCCCCACCTGCTCTCACACACCTGCCCCTCCCCCACCTGCTCTCACACACCTGCCCCTCCTCCACCTGCTCTCACACACCTGCCCCTCCCCCACCTGCTCTCACACACCTGCCCCTCCCCCACTTGCTCTCACACACCTGCCCCTCCCCCACCTGCTCTCACACACCTGCCCCTCCTCCACCTGCTCTCACACACCTGCCCCTCCTCCACCTGCTCTCACACACCTGCCCCTCCCCCACCTGCTCTCACACACCTGCCCCTCCCCCACCTGCTCTCACACACCTGCCCCTCCCCCACCTGCTCTCACACACCTGCCCCTCCTCCACCTGCTCTCACACACCTGCCCCTCCCCCACCTGCTCTCACACACCTGCCCCTCCCCCACCTGCTCTCACACACCTGCCCCTCCTCCACCTGCTCTCACACACCTGCCCCTCCCCCACCTGCTCTCACACACCTGCCCCTCCCCCACCTGCTCTCACACACCTGCCCCTCCTCCACCTGCTCTCACACACCTGCCTCCTCCTCACACACCTGTGTAATGTCTGTGTTGTGTGTTCCAGTGGAGGTCCCGAGTCGTGTGCGGTCCCTCTCGGCTCTCGCTCTCTCCCCCACAGCGGTGCTCGTCTCCTGGGAGCCTCCTCTTCATCCAAACGGGCCCCTGAGCGGATTCAGACTGCACTGGACTGAGGCGTCTACGGGGAACGAACAGGTGGGAACGTGAATGTCCCATGAACAAAAGTACAATTATCAATGTATTTAATAATACATTTAATCCATCCTCACCACAAGGACACTTTACAAAGCATAAACAGAGGAAAATGATGATTGAAAAATCTACATTTAGTCAATAAATGATTTCAGTTTTAGTCTATAATAGTTTTGGTCGAACAGAAAATAAATATTTGATTTTAACTCTGGGTCATGTTCGGACTCTCCTTTTGTCCCTTTCATTTATTTATGTTTAGTTTTCTATGATTGGACGTCTTTTAGAGCTGACAGAATGGAACCCACAACCCCTCCGTGAGCGGGAGGCCTCTGACTCTTCTCTTCTTTGTGTGTCAGACGCTGGACGTGAGCGCCACCAGCTGGAAAGTGGACGGTCTGCGCAAGTTCAGCCAGTACTCAGTCCGAGTCCAGGCCCTAAACCGGTTTGGACCTGGGACTTCCTCTGACCCGGTCTCAGTCACCACATTCTCCGACGGTACGACCACGACTAATAACACTAATAACACTAATAACACTGATAACACTAATAACACTAATAACACTAATAACACTGATAACACTAATAACACTAATAACACTAATAACACTGATAACACTAATAACACTAATAACACTAATAACACTGATAACACTGATAACACTAATAACACTAATAACACTGATAACACTAATAACACTAATAACACAAATAATACTAATAATATTAATAATAATATTAACACTAATAATAATATTAACAATAATAATACTAATAACACTAATAATACTAATAATAATATTAACACTAATAATACTAATAATAATATTAACACTAATAATACTAATAATAATATTAACACTAATAATACTAATAACACTAATAATACTAATAATAATACTAATAATACTAATAATACTAATAATACTAATAATAATATTAACACTAATAATACTAATAATATTAATAACACTAATAATACTACTAATAATAATATTAACACTAATACTAATAATGATAATATTAACACTAATAATACTAATAACACTAATAATACTAATAATACGAATAATACGAATAATACTAATAATAATATTAACACTAATAATACTAATAATAATAATAATAATATTAACACTAATAATACTAATAACACTAATAACACTAATAACACTGATAACACTAATAACACTAATAACACTAATAACACTAATAACACTAATAACACAAATAATACTAATAATATTAATAATAATATTAACACTAATAATAATATTAACAATAATAATACTAATAACACTAATAATACTAATAATACTAATAATAATATTAACACTAATAATACTAATAATAATATTAACACTAATAATACTAACAACACTAATAATACTAATAATAATACTAATAATACTAATAATAATATTAACACTAATAATACTAATAATATTAATAACACTAATAATACTACTAATAATAATATTAACACTAATACTAATAATGATAATATTAACACTAATAATACTAATAACACTAATAATACTAATAATACGAATAATACGAATAATACTAATAATAATATTAACACTAATAATACTAATAATAATAATAATAATATTAACACTAATAATACTAATAACACTAATAATACTACTAATACTAATAATATTAACACTAATAATACTAATAATACTTATAATAATATTAACACTAATAACACTATTAACACTAACAATAGTAATAACACGAATAACACTAAAAATGCCATCATGTCCCTGAGACCAACAGAAGTGAAGGAGCGACAGGACTGTGCCTCATAGAGACTATTTATCTTCTGAACGTGACGTTTATTCACCTCAATTATGTCCAAAAGAACGGAACAAATCCTCCCAAACCAATCCACAAAGACACAAGACGACATAAGACCATCTTTACACACAATGAGACACACAAGACGACATAAGACCATCTTTACACACAATGAGACACACACAAGACGACATAAGACCATCTTTACACACAATGAGACACACAAGACGACATAAGACCATCTTTACACACAATGAGACACACACAAGACGACATAAGACCATCTTTACACACAATGAGACACACACAAGACGACATAAGACCATCTTTACACACAATGAGACACACACAAGACGACATAAGACCATCTTTACACACAATGAGACACACACAAGACGACATAAGACCATCTTTACACACAATGAGACACACACAAGACGACATAAGACCATCTTTACACACAATGAGACACACACAAGACGACATAAGACCATCTTTACACACAATGAGACACACACAAGACGACATAAGACCATCTTTACACACAATGAGACACACACAAGACGACATAAGACCATCTTTACACACAATGAGACACACACAAGACGACATAAGACCATCTTTACACACAATGAGACACACACAAGACGACATAAGACTATCTTTACACACAATGAGACACACACAAGAGGACATAAGAGCATCTTTACACACAATGAGACACACACAAGACGACATAAGAGCATCTTTACACACAATGAGACACACACAAGAGGACATAAGACCATCTTTACACACAATGAGACACACACAAGACGACATAAGACCATCTTTACACACAATGAGACACACACAAGAGGACATAAGACCATCTTTACACACAATGAGACACACACAAGACGACATAAGACCATCTTTACACACAATGAGACACACACAAGACGACATAAGACCATCTTTACACACAATCAGACACACACAAGACGACATAAGACCATATTTACACACAATGAGACGCACACAAGACGACATAAGACCATCTTTACACACAATGAGACACACACAAGACGACATAAGACCATCTTTACACACAATCAGACACACACAAGACGACATAAGACCATATTTACACACAATGAGACACACACAAGACGACATAAGACCATCTTTACACACAATGAGACACACACAAGACGACATAAGACCATCTTTACACACAATGAGACACACACAAGACGACATAAGACCATCTTTACACACAATCAGACACACACAAGACGACATAAGACCATATTTACACACAATGAGACACACACAAGACGACATAAGACCATCTTTACACACAATGAGACACACACAAGACGACATAAGACCATCTTTACACACAATCAGACACACACAAGACGACATAAGACCATATTTACACACAATGAGACACACACAAGACGACATAAGACCATCTTTACACACAATGAGACACACACAAGACGACATAAGACCATCTTTACACACAATCAGACACACACAAGACGACATAAGACCATATTTACACACAATGAGACACACACAAGACGACATAAGACCATCTTTACACACAATGAGACACACAAAAGACGACATAAGACCATCTTTACACACAATGAGACACACCCAAACACAACTAAACAAAGATGAAAGAACTCTGGACTAATTTATTTAAAGTGCTGAACATCAAGACTCAGAATGTGTCACTTGACAGACTCTTTGACTGTTGACAGAGGGGTTATGCAGGGTTGTGCTTGGTCCCCCCTTTTGTTTGCTTTGTACTTGGAACCATTGGCCCAAAATATTAGACAATCAGAAACAATTCATGGTGTTTCTGATGATGTTCTATTATATTTGACCAAACCATATATTTCCAAACTCAATGTGATGCATTTCCTTCATGAAATGAGAGCGTTGCTGGTGTGATCCAGAATGTTGTGCTCAATGGTCTTATACTGAGAGTCATGTGGTGCCTGAGGTTCCTGTACAGGTCTTATACTGAGAGTCATGTGGTGCCTGAGGTTCCTGTACAGGTCTTATACTGAGAGTCATGTGGTGCCTGAGGTTCCTGTACAGGTCTTATACTGAGAGTCATGTGGTGCCTGAGGTTCCTGTACAGGTCTTATACTGAGAGTCATGTGGTGCCTGAGGTTCCTGTACAGTTCTTATACTGAGAGTCATGTGGT
Source organism: Eucyclogobius newberryi (assembly GCF_026437365.1). Lineage (NCBI taxonomy): Eukaryota > Metazoa > Chordata > Actinopteri > Gobiiformes > Gobiidae > Eucyclogobius > Eucyclogobius newberryi. The sequence goes on from NW_027315834.1 coordinate 48,794,175, forward strand.
GCCTGAGGTTCCTGTACAGGTCTTATACTGAGAGTCATGTGGTGCCTGAGGTTCCTGTACAGGTCTTATACTGAGAGTCATGTGGTGCCTGAGGTTCCTGTACAGGTCTTATACTGAGAGTCATGTGGTGCCTGAGGTTCCTGTACAGGTCTTATACTGAGAGTCATGTGGTGCCGGGGGTTCCTGTACAGGTCTTATACTGAGAGTCATGTGGTGCCTGAGGTTCCTGTACAGGTCTTATACTGAGAGTCATGTGGTGCCTGAGGTTCCTGTACAGGTCTTATACTGAGAGTCATGTGGTGCCTGAGGTTCCTGTACAGTTCTTATACTGAGAGTCATGTGGTGCCTGAGGTTCCTGTACAGGTCTTATACTGAGAGTCATGTGGTGCCTGAGGTTCCTGTACAGGTCTTATACTGAGAGTCATGTGGTGCCTGAGGTTCCTGTACAGGTCTTATACTGAGAGTCATGTGGTGCCTGAGGTTCCTGTACAGGTCTTATACTGAGAGTCATGTGGTGCCTGAGGTTCCTGTACAGGTCTTATACTGAGAGTCATGTGGTGCCTGAGGTTCCTGTACAGGTCTTATACTGAGAGTCATGTGGTGCCTGAGGTTCCTGTACAGGTCTTATACTGAGAGTCATGTGGTGCCTGAGGTTCCTGTACAGGTCTTATACTGAGAGTCATGTGGTGCCTGAGGTTCCTGTACAGGTCTTATACTGAGAGTCATGTGGTGCCTGAGGTTCCTGTACAGGTCTTATACTGAGAGTCATGTGGTGCCTGAGGTTCCTGTACAGGTCTTATACTGAGAGTCATGTGGTGCCTGAGGTTCCTGTACAGTTCTTATACTGAGAGTCATGTGGTGCCTGAGGTTCCTGTACAGGTCTTATACTGAGAGTCATGTGGTGCCTGAGGTTCCTGTACAGGTCTTATACTGAGAGTCATGTGGTGCCTGAGGTTCCTGTACAGGTCTTATACTGAGAGTCATGTGGTGCCTGAGGTTCCTGTACAGGTCTTATACTGAGAGTCATGTGGTGCCTGAGGTTCCTGTACAGGTCTTATACTGAGAGTCATGTGGTGCCTGAGGTTCCTGTACAGGTCTTATACTGAGAGTCATGTGGTGCCTGAGGTTCCTGTACAGGTCTTATACTGAGAGTCATGTGGTGCCTGAGGTTCCTGTACAGGTCTTATACTGAGAGTCATGTGGTGCCTGAGGTTCCTGTACAGGTCTTATACTGAGAGTCATGTGGTGCCTGAGGTTCCTGTACAGGTGTTACTTCGAGACCTGAGGGTCACTTTGATGGATGATGTTGGTCAGTAGTTGTTTGTTTCCGTTGCAGTTCCGAGCGCGGCTCCTCTGAACGTCACTCTGGAGGTGGTTCTGTCTCGGGTGAGTAATCCACTGAGGACACATCTGAGGACACATCTGAGGACACATCTGAGGACACATCTGAGGGAGGGAGAGTCGAGGGGGGAGGGGCCTGTTGGGGGAGAATGACACACATCAATCAGAGAAATGTAGAAAATGTGAGAGATCCATGTCAGATCTACGAACAAAAGAGGTCCTGGTTTAGTCCTGGTTTAGGACTAAACCAGGACTAAACCAAGACTAAACCAGGACTAAACCAGGTCCAAACCAGATCTAAACCAAGTCTAAACCAGGACTAAACCAGGACTAAAACAGGACTAAACCAGGTCCAAACCAGGTCCAAACCAGGTCTAAACCAGGACTAAACCAGGTCTGAACCAGGACTAAACCAGGACTAAACCAGGACTAAACAAGGACTAAACCAGGTCTAAACCAGGTCTAAACCAGGTTTAAACCAGGTCTAAACCAGGACTAAACCAGGACTAAACATGGACTAAACCAGGTCTAAACCAGGTCAAAACCAGGACTAAACCAGGTTTAAACCAGGTCCAAACCAGGTCCAAAACAGGTCTAAACCAGGTCTAAACAAGGACTAAACCAGGACTAAACCAGGACTAAACCAGGACTAAACCAGGCCTAAAACAGGTCTAAACCAGGACTAAACCAGGTCTAAACAAGGACTAAACCAGGACTAAACCAGGTCTAAAACAGGATTAAAACATGGACTAAACCCGGTCTAAACAAGGTCTAAACCAGGTTTAAACCAGGTCTAAACAAGGACTAAACCCGGTCTAAACAAGGACTAAACCAGGACTAAACATGGACTAAACCAGGTCTAAACATGGACTAAACCAGGTCTAATCCAGGTCTAAACCGGGATTAAACCAGGACTAAACCAGATTTAAACCAGGACTAAACCAGGACTAAACATGGACTAAACCAGGTCTAAACCAGGACTAAACCAGGTCTAAAACAGGACTAAACCAGGCTTAAACCAGGCCTAAAACAGGACTAAACCAGGACTAAACCAGGACTAAACCAGGTCTAAACCAGGACTAAACCAGGGCTAAACCAGGACTAAACCAGGGCTAAACCAGGACTAAACCAGGTCTAAAACAGGACTAAACCAGGACTAAAACAGGACTAAAACAGGACTAAACCAGGCCTAAACAAGGCCTAAACAGGACTAAACCAGGACAAAAACAGGCCTAAAACAGGCCTAAAACAGGACTAAAACAGGACAAAAACAGGACTAATACAAGACTAAACCAGGACTAAACCAGGACTAAACAAGGACTAAACCAGGTCTAAACCAGGTCTAAACCAGGACTAAACCAGGACTAAACCAGGACTAAACCAGGTCCAAACCAGGTCCAAACCAGATCCAAACCAGGTCTAAACCAGTACTAAACCAGGACTAAACCTGGACTAAACCAGGACTAAAACAGGACTAAACCAGGTCCAAACCAGGTCCAAACCAGGTCTAAACCAGGTCTAAAACAGGTCTAAACCAGGACTAAACCAGATCTAAACAAGGACTAAACCAGGACTAAACCAGGACTAAACAAGGACTAAACCAGGTCTAAACCAGGTCTAAACCAGGACTAAACCAGGACTAAACCAGGCCTAAAACAGGTCTAATCCAGGTCTAAACCAGAACTAAACCAGGTCTAAACCAGGACTAAACCAGGACTAAACCAGGACTAAACCTGGACTAAACCAGGACTAAACCAGGACTAAACCTGGACTAAACCAGGACTAAAACAGGACTAAACCAGGTCTAAACCAGGACTAAACCAGGACTAAACCTGGACTAAACCAGGACTAAAACAGGACTAAACCAGGTCTAAACCAGGTCTAAACAAGGACTAAACCAGGACTAAACCTGGTCTAAACCAGGACTAAACCAGGACTAAACCAGGACTAAACCTGGACTAAACCAGGACTAAAACAGGACTAAACCAGGTCTAAACCAGGTCTAAAATAGGACTAAACCAGGACTAAACCAGGTCCAAACAAGGACTAAACCTGGTCTAAACAAGGACTAAACCAGGACTAAACCAGGACTAAACCAGGCTTAAACCAGGCCTAAAACAGGACTAAAACATGGACTAAACCAGGCCTAAAACAGGACTGAACCAGGTCTAAACCAGGACTAAACCAGGTCTAAACCAGGACTAAACCAGGGCTAAACCAGGCCTAAACAAGGCCTAAGCAGGACTAAACCAGGACAAAAACAGGCCTAAAACAGGACTAAAACAGGACAAAAACAGGACTAAAACAGGACTAAAACAGGACTAAAACAGGACTAATACAAGACTAAACCAGGACTAAAACAGGACTAAAACAGGCCTAAAACAAGACTAAAACAGGTCTAAACCAGGACTAAACCAGGACTAAACCAGGCCTAAAACAGAACTAAAACCGGACTAAACAAGGACTAAAACAGGACTAAACCAGGACTAAACAAGACCTAAAACAGGACTAAAACATTGACTAAACCAGGCCTTAACCAGGACTAAAACAGGCCTAAAACAGGACTAAAACATGAACTAAACCAGGCCTAAACCAGGACTAAACCAGGTCTAAACCAGGACTAAACCAGGACTAAACAAATCCTAAACCAGGACTAAACCAGGACTAAACCAGGACTAAACCAGGTCCAAACCAGGTCCAAACCAGGTCTAAACCAGGACTAAACCAGGTCTGAACCAGGACTAAACCAGGTCTAAACCAGGACTAAACCAGGACTAAACAAATCCTAAACCAGGACTAAACCAGGACTAAACCAGGACTAAACCAGGTCCAAACCAGGTCCAAACCAGGTCTAAACCAGGACTAAACCAGGTCTAAACCAGAACTAAACCAGGTCTAAACCAGGACTAAACCAGGACTAAACCAGGACTAAACCTGGACTAAACCAGGACTAAACCAGGACTAAACCTGGACTAAACCAGGACTAAAACAGGACTAAACCAGGTCTAAACCAGGACTAAACCAGGACTAAACCTGGACTAAACCAGGACTAAAACAGGACTAAACCAGGTCTAAACCAGGTCTAAACAAGGACTAAACCAGGTCTAAACCAGGACTAAACCAGACTAAACCAGGTCTAAACCAGGACTAAACCAGGCCTAAACAGGACTAAACCAGGACTAAACCAGGACTAAAACAGGACTAAAACAGGACTAAAACAGGACTAAACCAGGACTAAACCAGGTCTAAAACAGGACTAAACCAGGACTAAAATAGGACTAAAACAGGACTAAAACAGGACTAAAACAGGACTAAAACAGGGCTAAACCAGGACTAAAATAGGACTAAAACAGGACTAAAACAGGACTAAAACAGGACTAAAACAGGGCAAAACCAGGACTAAACAAGGCCTAAAACAGGACTAAACCAGGTCTAAACCAGGACTAAACCACGTCTAAAACAGGACTAAACCAGGCCTAAACCAGGCCTAAAACAGGACTAAACCAGGCCTAAACAGGACTAAAACAGGACTAAAACAGGCCTAAAACAGGACTAAAACAGGACTAAACCAGGTCTAAACCAGGTCTAAAATAGGACTAAACCAGGACTAAAATAGGACTAAACCAGGACTAAACCAGGTCCAAACAAGGACTAAACCAGGACTAAACATGGACTAAACCAGGTCTAAACCAAGACTAAACCAGGACTAAACCAGGTCTAAACCAGGACTAAACCAGGACTAAACCAGGACTAAACCAGGTCTAAACCAGGACTAAACCAGGGCTAAACCAGGACTAAACCAGGTCTAAACCAGGACTAAACCAGGACTGAACCAGGACTAAACCAGGACTAAACCAGGACTAAACCAGGACTAAACCAGGACTAAACAAGGACTAAACCAGGACTAAACCAGGTCTAAACCAGGTCTAAACAAGGACTAAACCAGGACTAAACCAGGTCTAATCCAGGTCTAAACCAGGCCTAAACCAGGCCTAAAACAGGACTAAACCAGGACTAAACCAGGTCTAAACCAGGACTAAACCAGGGCTAAACCAGGACTAAACCAGGGTTAAACCAGGTCTAAACAAGGACTAAACCCGGTCTAAACAAGGACTAAACCAGGACTAAACCAGGACTAAACATGGACTAAACCAGGTCTAAACATGGAATAAACCAGGTCTAATCCAGGTCTAAACCGGGATTAAACATGGACTAAACCAGGACTAAACCAGGTCTAAACCAGATTTAAACCAGGACTAAACCAGGACTAAACATGGACTAAACCAGGTCTAAACATGGACTAAACCAGGTCTAAACATGGACTAAACCAGGTCTAATCCAGGTCTAAACCGGGATTAAACATGGACTAAACCAGGACTAAACCAGGTCTAAACCAGGACTAAACCAGGTCTAAACCAGGACTAAACCAGGTCTAAAACAGGACTAAACCAGGTCTAAACCAGGTCTAAACCAGGACTAAACCAGGACTAAACCAGGACTAAAACAGGACTAAACCAGAACTAAACCAGGACTAAACCAGGTCTAAACCAGGACTAAACCAGGGCTAAACCAGGACTAAACCAGGACTAAAACAGGACAAAACCAGACTAAACCAGGTCTAAACCAGGACTAAACCAGGACTAAACCAGGACTAAACCAGGGCTAAACCAGGACTAAACCAGGTCTAAAACAGGACTGAACCAGGACAAAAACAGGCCTAAAACAGGCCTAAAACAGGCCTAAAACAGGACAAAACCAGGACAAAAACAGGCCTAAAACAGGTCTAAACCAGGACTAAACCAGGACTAAAACAGGCCTAAAACAAGACTAAAACAGGTCTAAATCAGGACTAAACCAAGACTAAACCAGGCCTAAAACAGAACTAAAACTGGACTAAACCAGGACTAAAACAGGACTAAACCAGGACTAAACCAGGCCTAAAACAGAACTAAAACTGGACTAAACCAGGACTAAAACAGGTCTAAACCAGAACTAAAACAGGACTAAACCAGGACTAAACAAGGCCTAAAACAGGACTAAAACATGAACTAAACCAGGCCTAAACCAGGTCTAAACCAGGACTAAAACAGGACTAAACCAGGACAAAAAACAGGACTAAAACAGGACTAAACCAGGACTAAACAAATCCTAAAACAGGACTAAACCAGGACTAAACCAGGACTAAACCAGGACTAAAACAGGACTAAAACAGGACTAAACCAGGTCAAAAACAGGACTAAAACATCACTAAAACAGGACTAAAACAGGACTAAAACAGGGCTAAACCAGGACCAAACCAGGACTAAACCAGACCTAAAAAAGGACTAAAACAGGACTAAACCAGGTCTAAAACAGGACTAAAACAGGACTAAAACAGGACTAAAACAGGACTAAAACAGGGCTAAACCAGGACTAAACCACGTCTAAAACAGGACTAAACCAGGACCAAACCAGGACTAAACCAGACCTAAAAAAGGACTAAAACAGGACTAAACCAGACTAAACCAGGTCTAAACCAGGACTAAACCAGGACTAAACCAGGCCTAAACCAGGTCTAAAATAGGACTAAACCAGGACTAAACCAGGCCTAAACCAGGACTAAACATGGACTAAACCAGTTCTAAACCAGGACTAAACCAGGTCTAAACCAGGTCTAAAGCAGGACTAAACCAGGTCTAAACCAGGTCTAAACCAGGACTTAACCAGGACTAAACCAGGTCTAAACCAGGACTAAACCAGGACTAAACCAGGACTAAACCAGGGCTAAACCAGGACTAAACCAGGTCTAAAACAGGACTAAACCAGGACTAAAACAGGACTAAAACAGGACTAAACCAGGCCTAAACCAGGCCTAAAACAGGACTAAACCAGGACAAAAACAGGACTAAAACAGGACTAAACCAGGACTAAAACAGGACTAAACCAGGCCTAAACCAGGCCTAAAACAGGACTAAAACGGGACTAAAACAGGACTAAAACAGGACTAAAACAGGACTAAAACAGGACTAAACAGGACTAAAACAGGACTAAACAAGACCTAAAACAGGACTAAAACATGGACTAAACCAGGCCTAAACAGGACTAAAACAGGACTAAAACAAGACTAAACCAGGACTAAAACAGGACTAAACAAGACCTAAAACAGGACTAAAACAGGTCTAAACCAGGACTAAACCAGGACTAAAACAGGACTAAAACAGGCCTAAAACAGGACTAAAACAGGTCTAAACCAGGACTAAACCAGGAATAAACCAGGCCTAAACAGGACTAAACCAGGACTAAACCAGGACTAAAACAGGACTAAACCAGGACTAAACCAGGTCTAAAACAGGACTAAACCAGGACTAAAATAGGACTAAAACAGGACTAAAACAGGACTAAAACAGGACTAAAACAGGGCTAAACCAGGACTAAACAAGGCCTAAAACAGGACTAAACCAGGACTAAACCAGGTCTAAACCAGGACTAAACCACGTCTAAAACAGGACTAAACCAGGACTAAACCAGGCCTAAAACAGGACTAAACCAGGCCTAAACAGGACTAAAACAGGACTAAACCAGGACTAAACCAGGGCTAAACCAGGACTAAACCAGGTCTAAAACAGGACTAAAACAGGACTAAAACAGGACTAAACAGGACTAAAACAGGACTAAACAAGACCTAAAACAGGACTAAAACATGGACTAAACCAGGCCTAAACAGGACTAAAACAGGACTAAAACAGGCCTAAAACAGGACTAAAACAGGTCTAAACATGGACTAAACCAGGTCTAAACCAGGACTAAACCAGGTCTAAACCAGGTCTAAAGCAGGACTAAACCAGGTCTAAACCAGGTCTAAACCAGGACTTAACCAGGACTAAACCAGGTCTAAACCAGGACTAAACCAGGACTAAACCAGGACTAAACCAGGGCTAAACCAGGACTAAACCAGGTCTAAAACAGGACTAAACCAGGACTAAACCAGGACTAAAACAGGACTAAACCAGGCCTAAACCAGGCCTAAAACAGGACTAAAACGGGACTAAAACAGGACTAAAACAGGACTAAAACAGGACTAAAACAGGACTAAACAGGACTAAAACAGGACTAAAACAAGACTAAACCAGGACTAAAACAGGACTAAACAAGACCTAAAACAGGACTAAAACAGGTCTAAACCAGGACTAAACCAGGACTAAAACAGGACTAAAACAGGCCTAAAACAGGACTAAAACAGGTCTAAACCAGGACTAAACCAGGAATAAACCAGGCCTAAACAGGACTAAACCAGGACTAAACCAGGACTAAAACAGGACTAAACCAGGACTAAACCAGGTCTAAAACAGGACTAAACCAGGACTAAAACAGGACTAAAACAGGACTAAAACAGGACTAAAACAGGGCTAAACCAGGACTAAACAAGGCCTAAAACAGGACTAAACCAGGACTAAACCAGGTCTAAACCAGGACTAAACCACATCTAAAACAGGACTAAACCAGGACTAAACCAGGCCTAAAACAGGACTAAACCAGGCCTAAACAGGACTAAAACAGGACTAAACCAGGACTAAACCAGGGCTAAACCAGGACTAAACCAGGTCTAAAACAGGACTAAAACAGGACTAAAACAGGACTAAACAGGACTAAAACAGGACTAAACAAGACCTAAAACAGGACTAAAACATGGACTAAACCAGGCCTAAACAGGACTAAAACAGGACTAAAACAGGACTAAAACAGGCCTAAAACAGGACTAAAACAGGACTAAACAGGACTAAAACAGGACTAAACAAGACCTAAAACAGGACTAAAACATGGACTAAACCAGGCCTAAACAGGACTAAAACAGGACTAAAACCGGACTAAACCAGGACTAAAACAGGACTAAAACAGGGCTAAACCAGGACTAAAACAGGACTAAACCAGGACTAAAACAGGACTAAACAAGGTCTAAAACATGACTAAAACAGGACTAAACCAGGCCTAAACCAGGTCTAAAGCAGGACTAAACCAGGGCTAAACCAGGACTAAAACAGGACTAAACCAGGACTAAAACAGGACTAAACAAGGTCTAAAACATGACTAAAACAGGACTAAAACAGGACTAAAACATGGACTAAACCAGGACTAAAACAGGACTAATACAGGACTAAACCAGGTCTAAACCAGGACTTAACCAGGACTAAACCAGGTCTGAACCAGGACTAAACCAGGACTAAACCAGGACTAAACCAGGACTAAACCAGGTCTAAACAAGGACTAAACCAGGACTAAACCAGGACTAAACAAGGACTAAACCAGGTCTAAACCAGGACTAAACCAGGTCTAATCCAGGTCTAAACCGGGATTAAACCAGGACTAAACCAGGCCTAAAACAGGACTAAACCAGGCCTAAACAGGACTAAAACAGGACTAAACAGGACTAAACCAGGCCTAAAACAGGACTTAACCAGGACTAAACCAGGCCTAAAACAGGACTAAACCAGGACTAAAACAGGACTAAAACAGGACTAAACCAGGACTAAACCAGGTCTAAAACAGGACTAAACCAGGACTAAACCAGGCCTAAAACAGGACTTAACCAGGACTAAACCAGGTCTAAAACAGGACTAAACCAGGACTAAAACAGGTCTAAACCAGGACTAAAACAGGACTAAAACAAGACTAAACCAGGACTAAAACAGGACTAAACAAGACCTAAAACAGGACTAAAACATGACCTAAACCAGGACTAAAACAGGACTAAAACAGGCCTAAACAGGACTAAAACAGGTCTAAACCAGGACTAAACCAGGAATAAACCAGGCCTAAAGCAGGACTAAAACAGGACTAAACCAGGACTAAAACAGGACTAAAACATGGACTAAACCAGGGCTAAAGCAGGACTAAACCAGGGCTAAACCAGGACTAAAACAGGACTAAACCAGGACTAAAACAGAACGAAACCAGGACTAAAACAGGACTAAAACAGGACTAAAACAGGGCTAAACCAGGACTAAAATAGGACTAAAACAGGACTAAAACAGGACTAAACCAGGTCTAAACCAGGACTAAAATAGGACTAAAACAGGACTAAAACAGGACTAAACCAGGGCTAAACCAGGACTAAAATAGGACTAAAACAGAACGAAACCAGGACTAAAACAGGACTAAAACAGGACTAAACCAGGTCTAAAACAGGACTAAACAAGGTCTAAAACATGACTAAAACATGACTAAAAGAGAACGAAACCAGGACTAAAACAGGACTAATACAGGACTAAACCAGGTCTAAAACAGGACTAAACCAGGTCTAAAACAGGACTAAACCAGGACTAAAACAGGACTAAACCAGGCCTAAAACAGGACTAAAGCAGAACTAAAACAGGACTAAATCAGGCCTAAACCAGTACTAAAACAGGACTAAAACAGGACTGAACCAGGACTAAACCAGGACTAAAACAGGACTAAAACAGGACTAAACCAGGCCTAAAACAGGACTAAAACAGGCTCAAACCAGGACTAAACCAGGCCTAAAACAGGACTAAACCAGGCCAAAAACTGGACTAAACCAGGCCTAAACCAGGACTAAACCAGACTAAACCAGGTCTAAACCAGGACTAAAACAGGACTAAACCAGGACTGAACCAGGACTAAACCAGGTCTAAACCAGGACTAAACCAGGTCTAAACCAGGACTAAACCAGACTAAACCAGGTCTAAACCAGGCCTAAACAGGACTAAAACAGGACTAAAACAGGACTAAAACAGGACTAAACCAGGACTAAAACAGGACTAAACCAGGACTAAAATAGGACTAAAACAGGACTAAAACAGGACTAAAACAGGACTAAAACAGGCCTAAACCAGGTCCAAACAAGGACTAAACCTGGTCTAAACAAGGACTAAACCAGGACTAAACTTGGACTAAACCAGGTCTAAACATGGACTAAACCAGGTCTAAACCAAGACTAAACCAGGACTAAACCAGGTCTAAACCAGGACTAAACCAGGACTAAACCAGGACTAAACCAGGTCTAAACCAGGACTTAACCAGGGCTAAACCAGGACTAAACCAGGTCTAAAACAGGACTAAACCAGGACTAAAACAGGACTAAAACAGGACTAAACCAGGACTAAACCAGGACTAAACCAGGTCTAAACAAGGACTAAACCAGGACTAAACCAGGACTAAACAAGGACTAAACCAGGTCTAAACCAGGTCTAAACAAGGACTAAACCAGGACTAAACCAGGTCTAAACCAGGTCTAAACCAGGCCTAAACCAGGCCTAAAACAGGACTAAACCAGGACTAAACCAGGTCTAAACAAGGACTAAACCCGGTCTAAACATGGACTAAACCAGGTCTAATCCAGGTCTAAACCGGGATTAAACATGGACTAAACCAGGACTAAACCAGGTCTAAACCAGATTTAAACCAGGACTAAACCAGGACTAAACATGGACTAAACCAGGTCTAAACCAGGACTAAACCAGGTCTAAAACAGGACTAAACCAGGTCTAAACCAGGTCTAAACCAGGACTAAACCAGGACTAAACCAGGACTAAAACAGGACTAAACCAGAACTAAACCAGGACTAAACCAGGTCTAAACCAGGACTAAACCAGGGCTAAACCAGGACTAAACCAGGACTAAAACAGGACAAAACCAGACTAAACCAGGTCTAAACCAGGACTAAACCAGGACTAAACCAGGACTAAACCAGGGCTAAACCAGGACTAAACCAGGTCTAAAACAGGACTAAACCAGGACAAAAACAGGCCTAAAACAGGACTAAAACAGGACTAAAACAGGACAAAAACAGGACTAAAACAGGTCTAAACCAGGACTAATTCAGGACTAAAACAGGCCTAAAACAGAACTAAAACTGGACTAAACCAGGACTAAAACAGGACTAAACCAGGACTAAACCAGGCCTAAAACAGAACTAAAACTGGACTAAACCAGGACTAAAACAGGACTAAACCAGGACAAAAAACAGGACTAAAACAGGACTAAACCAGGACTAAACAAATCCTAAAACAGGACTAAACCAGGACTAAACCAGGACTAAACCAGGTCTAAAACAGGACTAAAACAGGACTAAAACAGGACTAAAACAGGACTAAAACAGGACTAAAACAGGGCTAAACCAGGACTAAAGCAGGTCTAAACCAGGACTAAACCAGGACCAAACCAGGACTAAACCAGACCTAAAAAAGGACTAAAACAGGACTAAAACAGGACTAAACCAGGCCTAAACAGGACTAAAACAGGACTAAACCAGACTAAACCAGGTCTAAACCAGGACTAAACCAGGACTAAACCAGGACTAAAACAGGACTAAACCAGGACTAAACCAGGACTAAACCAGGCCTAAACCAGGTCTAAAATAGGACTAAACCAGGACTAAACCAGGTCCAAACAAGGACTAAACCAGGACTAAACATGGACTAAACCAGGTCTAAACCAGGTCTAAACCAGGACTTAACCAGGACTAAACCAGGTCTAAACCAGGACTAAACCAGGGCTAAACCAGGACTAAACCAGGTCTAAACCAGGACAAAAAACAGGACTAAAACAGGACTAAACCAGGACTAAACAAATCCTAAAACAGGACTAAACCAGGACTAAACCAGGACTAAACCAGGACTAAAACAGGACTAAAACAGGACTAAACCAGGTCTAAAACAGGACTAAAACAGGACTAAAACAGGACTAAAACAGGACTAAAACAGGGCTAAACCAGGACTAAACCACGTCTAAAACAGGACTAAACCAGGACCAAACCAGGACTAAACCAGACCTAAAAAAGGACTAAAACAGGACTAAAACAGGACTAAACCAGGCCTAAACAGGACTAAAACAGGACTAAACCAGACTAAACCAGGTCTAAACCAGGACTAAACCAGGACTAAACCAGGACTAAAACAGGACTAAACCAGGACTAAACCAGGACTAAACCAGGCCTAAACCAGGTCTAAAATAGGACTAAACCAGGACTAAACCAGGTCCAAACAAGGACTAAACCAGGACTAAACATGGACTAAACCAGGTCAAAAGCAGGACTAAACCAGGACTAAACCAGGTCTAAACCAGGACTAAACCAGGACTAAACCAGGACTAAACCAGGGCTAAACCAGGACTAAACCAGGTCTAAAACAGGACTAAACCAGGACTAAAACAGGACTAAAACAGGACTAAACCAGGCCTAAACCAGGCCTAAAACAGGACTAAACCAGGACAAAAACAGGACTAAAACAGGACTAATACAGGACTAAACCAGGTCTAAAACAGGACTAAACCAGGTCTAAAACAGGACTAAACCAGGACTAAAACAGGACTAAAACGGGACTAAAACAGGACTAAAACAGGACTAAAACAGGACTAAAACAGGACTAAAACAGGACTAAACAGGACTAAAACAGGACTAAAACAAGACTAAACCAGGACTAAAACAGGACTAAACAAGACCTAAAACAGGACTAAAACAGGTCTAAACCAGGACTAAACCAGGACTAAAACAGGACTAAAACAGGCCTAAAACAGGACTAAAACAGGACTAAAACATGGACTAAACCAGGCCTAAACCAGGTCTAAAGCAGGATTAAACCAGGGCTAAACCAGGACTAATACAGGACTAAACCAGGTCTAAAACAGGACTAAACCAGGTCTAAAACAGGACTAAACCAGGACTAAAACAGGACTAAACCAGGCCTAAAACAGGACTAAAGCAGAACTAAAACAGGACTAAAACAGGACTGAACCAGGACTAAACCAGGACTAAAACAGGACTAAAACAGGACTAAACCAGGCCTAAAACAGGACTAAAACAGGCTCAAACCAGGACTAAACCAGGCCTAAAACAGGACTAAACCAGGACTAAACCAGGACTAAACCAGGCCTAAACCAGGACTAAAACAGGACTAAATCAGGCCTAAACCAGGACTAAAACAGGACTAAAACAGGACTAAACCAGGACTAAACCAGGCCTAAAACAGGACTAAACCAGGACTAAAACAGGACTAAACCAGACTAAACCAGGTCTAAACCAGGACTAAACCAGGACTAAACCAGACTAAACCAGGTCTAAACCAGGACTAAACCAGGCCTAAACAGGACTAAACCAGGACTAAACCAGGACTAAAACAGGACTAAACCAGGCCTAAACCAGGACTAAAACAGGACTAAATCAGGCCTAAACCAGGACTAAAACAGGACTAAAACAGGACTAAACCAGGACTAAACCAGGCCTAAACCAGACTAAACCAGGTCTAAACCAGGACTAAACCAGGCCTAAACAGGACTAAACCAGGACTAAACCAGACTAAACCAGGTCTAAACCAGGACTAAACCAGGACTAAACCAGACTAAACCAGGTCTAAAACAGGACTAAACCAGACTAAACCAGGTCTAAACCAGGACTAAACCAGGACTAAACCAGACTAAACCAGGCCTAAACCAGGACTAAAACAGGACTAAACCAGGACTAAACCAGGTCTAAAACAGGACTAAACCAGGACTAAAATAGGACTAAAACAGGACTAAAACAGGACTAAAACAGGACTAAAACAGGGCTAAACCAGGACTAAACAAGGCCTAAAACAGGACTAAACCAGGACTAAACCAGGTCTAAACCAGGACTAAACCACGTCTAAAACAGGACTAAACCAGGCCTAAAACAGGACTAAACCAGGCCTAAACAGGACTAAAACAGGACTAAACCAGGACTAAACCAGGGCTAAACCAGGACTAAACCAGGTCTAAAACAGGACTAAACCAGGACTAAAACAGGACTAAAACAGGACTAAAACAGGACTAAACCAGGCCTAAAACAGGACTAAACCAGGACAAAAACAGGACTAAAACAGGACTAAAACGGGACTAAAACAGGACTAAAACAGGACTAAAACAGGACTAAAACAGGACTAAACAGGACTAAAACAGGACTAAACAAGACCTAAAACAGGACTAAAACATGGACTAAACCAGGCCTAAACAGGACTAAAACAGGACTAAAACAGGCCTAAAACAGGACTAAAACAGGTCTAAACCAGGACTAAACCAGGAATAAACCAGGCCTAAAACAGAACTAAAACCGGACTTAACCAGGACTAAACCAGGTCTAAACCAGGACTAAACCAGGACTAAACCAGGTCTAAACCAGGACTAAAACAGGACTAAACCAGGACTAAAACAGGACTAAACCAGGTCTAAACCAGGACTAAACCAGGACTAAACCAGGACTAAACCAGGACTAAACCAGGACTAAACCAGGTCTAAACAAGGACTAAACCAGGACTAAACCAGGACTAAACAAGGACTAAACCAGGTCTAAACCAGGTCTAAACAAGGACTAAACCAGGACTAAACCAGGTCTAATCCAGGTCTAAACCGGGATTAAACATGGACTAAACCAGGTCTAAACCAGGTCTAAACCAGGCCTAAAACAGGACTTAACCAGGACTAAACCAGGTCTAAAACAGGACTAAACCAGGACTAAACCAGGTCTAAAACAGGACTAAACCAGGACTAAACCAGGTCTAAAACAGGACTAAACCAGGACTAAACCAGGTCTAAAACAGGACTAAACCAGGACTAAACCAGGTCTGAACCAGGACTAAACCAGGACTAAACCAGGACTAAACCAGGACTAAACCAGGTCTAAACAAGGACTAAACCAGGACTAAACCAGGACTAAACAAGGACTAAACCAGGTCTAAACCAGGTCTAAACAAGGACTAAACCAGGTCTAAACCAGGTCTAAACCGGGATTAAACATGGACTAAACCAGGTCTAAAACAGGACTAAACCAGGTCTAAACCAGGTCTAAACCAGGCCTAAAACAGGACTTAACCAGGACTAAACCAGGTCTAAACCAGGACTAAACCAGGACTAAACCAGGACTAAACCAGGTCTAAAACAGGCCTAAAACAGAACTAAAACTGGACTAAACCAGGACTAAAACAGGACTAAACCAGGACTAAACCAGGCCTAAAACAGAACTAAAACTGGACTAAACCAGGACTAAAACAGGTCTAAACCAGAACTAAAACAGGACTAAACCAGGACTAAACAAGGCCTAAAACAGGACTAAAACATGAACTAAACCAGGCCTAAACCAGGACTAAACCAGGACAAAAAACAGGACTAAAACAGGACTAAACCAGGACTAAACAAATCCTAAAACAGGACTAAACCAGGACTAAACCAGGACTAAACCAGGACTAAAACAGGACTAAAACAGGACTAAACCAGGTCTAAAACAGGACTAAAACAGGACTAAAACAGGACTAAAACAGGACTAAAACAGGTCTAAACCAGGACTAAACCACGTCTAAAACAGGACTAAACCAGGACCAAACCAGGACTAAACCAGACCTAAAAAAGGACTAAAACAGGACTAAAACAGGACTAAACCAGGCCTAAACCAGGCCTAAAACAGGACTAAACCAGGCCTAAACAGGACTAAAACAGGACTAAACCAGACTAAACCAGGTCTAAACCAGGACTAAACCAGGACTAAACCAGGACTAAACCAGGACTAAAACAGGACTAAACCAGGACTAAACCAGGACTAAACCAGGCCTAAACCAGGTCTAAAATAGGACTAAACCAGGACTAAACCAGGTCCAAACAAGGACTAAACCAGGACTAAACATGGACTAAACCAGGTCTAAACATGGACTAAACCAGGACTAAACATGGACTAAACCAGGTCTAAACCAGGACTAAACCAGGTCTAAACCAGGTCTAAAGCAGGACTAAACCAGGACTAAACCAGGTCTAAAACAGGACTAAACCAGGACTAAACCAGGACTAAAACAGGACTAAACCAGGCCTAAACCAGGCCTAAAACAGGACTAAACCAGGACAAAAACAGGACTAAAACAGGACTAAAACAGGACTAAAACAGGACTAAACCAGGCCTAAAACAGGACTAAAACGGGACTAAAACAGGACTAAAACAGGACTAAAACAGGACTAAAACAGGACTAAACAGGACTAAAACAGGACTAAAACAAGACTAAACCAGGACTAAAACAGGACTAAACAAGACCTAAAACAGGACTAAAACAGGTCTAAACCAGGACTAAACCAGGACTAAAACAGGACTAAAACAGGCCTAAAACAGGACTAAAACAGGCTCAAACCAGGACTAAACCAGGCCTAAAACAGGACTAAACCAAGCCAAAAACTGGACTAAACCAGGACCAAACCAGGACTAAACCAGGACTAAACCAGGCCTAAAACAGGACTAAAGCAGGACTAAAACAGGACTAAATCAGGCCTAAAACTGGACTAAACCAGGACCAAACCAGGACTAAACCAGGCCTAAAACAGGACTAAAGCAGGACTAAAACAGGACTAAATCAGGCCTAAAACAGGACTAAACCAGGACTAAAACAGGACTAAACCAGACTAAACCAGGTCTAAACCAGGACTAAACCAGGACTAAACCAGACTAAACCAGGTCTAAACCAGGACTAAAACAGTTCTAAACCAGGACTAAACCAGGACTAAACCAGGACTAAACCAGGTCTAAACCAGGACTAAACCAGACTAAACCAGGTCTAAACCAGGACTAAACCAGGTCTAAACCAGGTCTAAAACAGGACTAAAACAGGACTAAAACAGGGCTAAACCAGGACTAAACAAGGCCTAAAACAGGACTAAACCAGGACTAAACCAGGTCTAAACCAGGACTAAACCACGTCTAAACCAGGACTAAACCAGACTAAACCAGGTCTAAACCAGGACTAAACCAGGTCTAAACCAGGTCTAAAACAGGACTAAAACAGGACTAAAACAGGGCTAAACCAGGACTAAACAAGGCCTAAAACAGGACTAAACCAGGACTAAACCAGGACTAAAACAGGACTAAACCAGGCCTAAACCAGGCCTAAAACAGGACTAAACCAGGCCTAAACAGGACTAAAACAGGACTAAACCAGGACTAAACCAGGGCTAAACCAGGACTAAACCAGGACTAAAACAGGACTAAAACAGGACTAAAACAGGACTAAACCAGGCCTAAAACAGGACTAAACCAGGACAAAAACAGGACTAAAACAGGACTAAAACAGGACTAAACCAGGCCTAAACCAGGCCTAAAACAGGACTAAAACGGGACTAAAACAGGACTAAAACAGGACTAAAACAGGACTAAACCAGGACTAAAACAGGACTAAACAGGACTAAAACAGGACTAAACAAGACCTAAAACAGGACTAAAACATGGACTAAACCAGGCCTAAACAGGACTAAAACAGGACTAAAACAGGCCTAAAACAGGACTAAAACATGGACTAAACCAGGCCTAAACCAGGTCTAAAGCAGGACTAAACCAGGGCTAAACCAGGACTAAAACAGGACTAAACCAGGACTAAAACAGGACTAATACAGGACTAAACCAGGTCTAAAACAGGACTAAACCAGGTCTAAAACAGGACTAAACCAGGACTAAAACAGGACTAAACCAGGCCTAAAACAGGACTAAAGCAGAACTAAAACAGGACTAAATCAGGCCTAAACCAGGACTAAAACAGGACTAAAACAGGACTGAACCAGGACTAAACCAGGCCTAAAACAGGACTAAAACAGGCCAAAAACTGGACTAAACCAGGACCAAACCAGGACTAAACCAGGACTAAACCAGGCCTAAAACAGGACTAAAGCAGGACTAAAACAGGACTAAATCAGGCCTAAACCAGGACTAAACCAGGCCTAAAACAGGACTAAACCAGGACTAAAACAGGACTAAACCAGACTAAACCAGGTCTAAACCAGGACTAAACCAGGACTGAACCAGGACTAAACCAGGACTAAACCAGACTAAACCAGGTCTAAACCAGGACTAAACCAGGCCTAAACAGGACTAAACCAGGACTAAACCAGGACTAAAACAGGACTAAACCAGGACTAAACCAGGTCTAAAACAGGACTAAACCAGGACTAAACCAGGACTAAACCAGGACTAAAACAGGACTAAACCAGGACTAAACCAGGACTAAACCAGGACTAAAACAGGACTAAAACAGGACTAAAACAGGGCTAAACCAGGACTAAACAAGGCCTAAAACAGGACTAAACCAGGACTAAACCAGGTCTAAAACAGGACTAAACCAGGACTAAAACAGGATTAAACCAGGCCTAAACAGGACTAAAACAGGACTAAAACAGGACTAAAACAGGCCTAAAACAGGACTAAAACAGGACTAAACCAGGTCTAAACCAGGTCTAAAATAGGACTAAACCAGGACTAAAATAGGACTAAACCAGGACTAAACCAGGTCCAAACAAGGACTAAACCTGGTCTAAACAAGGACTAAACCAGGACTAAACATGGACTAAACCAGGTCTAAACATGGACTAAACCAGGTCTAAACCAAGACTAAACCAGGTCTAAACCAGGTCTAAACCAGGACTAAACCAGGACTAAACCAGGTCTAAACCAGGACTAAACCAGGGCTAAACTAGGACTAAACCAGGTCTAAAACAGGACTAAACCAGGACTAAAACAGGACTAAAACAGGACTAAACCAGGACTAAACCAGGACTAAACTAGGTCTAAACCAGGACTAAACCAGGTCTGAACCAGGACTAAACCAGGACTAAACCAGGACTAAACCAGGACTAAACCAGGTCTAAACAAGGACTAAACCAGGACTAAACCAGGACTAAACAAGGACTAAACCAGGTCTAAACCAGGTCTAAACAAGGACTAAACCAGGACTAAACCAGGTCTAAACCGGGATTAAACATGGACTAAACCAGGACTAAACCAGGTCTAAACAAGGACTAAACCAGGACTAAACCAGGACTAAACAAGGACTAAACCAGGTCTAAAACATGACTAAAACATGACTAAAACAGAACGAAACCAGGACTAAAACAGGACTAATACAGGACTAAACCAGGACTAAAACAGGACTAAACCAGGCCTAAAACAGGACTAAAGCAGGACTGAACCAGGACTAAACCAGGACTAAACCAGGCCTGAAACAGGATTAAACCAGGACTAAAACAGGCCTAAAACTGGACTAAACCAGGACCAAACCAGGACTAAACCAGGCCTAAAACAGGACTAAAGCAGGACTAAAACAGGACTAAATCAGGCCTAAACCAGGACTAAAACAGGACTAAAACAGGACTAAACCAGGACTAAACCAGGCCTAAAACAGGACTAAACCAGGACTAAAACAGGACTAAACCAGACTAAACCAGGTCTAAACCAGGACTAAACCAGGACTAAACCAGACTAAACCAGGTCTAAACCAGGACTAAAACAGGACTAAACCAGGACTGAACCAGGACTAAACCAGGACTAAACCAGGACTAAACCAGACTAAACCAGGTCTAAACCAGGACTAAACCAGGCCTAAACAGGACTAAACCAGGACTAAACCAGGACTAAAACAGGACTAAACCAGGACTAAACCAGGTCTAAAACAGGACTAAACCAGGACTAAAATAGGACTAAAACAGGACTAAAACAGGACTAAAACAGGACTAAAACAGGGCTAAACCAGGACTAAACAAGGCCTAAAACAGGACTAAACCAGGACTAAACCAGGTCTAAACCAGGACTAAACCACGTCTAAAACAGGACTAAACCAGGACTAAAACAGGACTAAACCAGGCCTAAACCAGGCCTAAAACAGGACTAAACCAGGACTAAACCAGGCCTAAAACAGGACTAAACCAGGCCTAAACCAGGGCTAAACCACGTCTAAAACAGGACTAAACCAGGACTAAAACAGGACTAAACCAGGCCTAAAACAGGACTAAACCAGGACTAAACCAGGGCTAAACCAGGACTAAACCAGGTCTAAAACAGGACTAAACCAGGACTAAAACAGGACTAAACCAGGCCTAAAACAGGACTAAACCAGGACTAAACCAGGGCTAAACCAGGACTAAACCAGGTCTAAAACAGGACTAAACCAGGACTAAAACAGGACTAAACCAGGACTAAAACAGGACTAAAACAGGACTAAACCAGGCCTAAAACAGGACTAAACCAGGACAAAAACAGGACTAAAACAGGACTAAAACAGGACTAAAACAGGACTAAACCAGGCCTAAACCAGGCCTAAAACAGGACTAAAACGGGACTAAAACAGGACTAAAACAGGACTAAAACAGGACTAAAACAGGACTAAACCAGGACTAAAATAGGACTAAAACAGGACTAAAACAGGACTAAAACAGGACTAAAACAGGCCTAAACCAGGTCCAAACAAGGACTAAACCTGGTCTAAACAAGGACTAAACCAGGACTAAACTTGGACTAAACCAGGTCTAAACATGGACTAAACCAGGTCTAAACCAAGACTAAACCAGGACTAAACCAGGTCTAAACCAGGACTAAACCAGGACTAAACCAGGACTAAACCAGGTCTAAACCAGGACTTAACCAGGGCTGAACCAGGACTAAACCAGGTCTAAAACAGGACTAAACCAGGACTAAAACAGGACTAAAACAGGACTAAACCAGGACTAAACCAGGACTAAACCAGGTCTAAACAAGGACTAAACCAGGACTAAACCAGGACTAAACAAGGACTAAACCAGGTCTAAACCAGGTCTAAACAAGGACTAAACCAGGACTAAACCAGGTCTAATCCAGGTCTAAACCGGGATTAAACATGGACTAAACCAGGTCTAAAACAGGACTAAACCAGGTCTAAACCAGGTCTAAACCAGGCCTAAACCAGGCCTAAAACAGGACTAAACCAGGACTAAACCAGGTCTAAACAAGGACTAAACCCGGTCTAAACATGGACTAAACCAGGTCTAATCCAGGTCTAAACCGGGATTAAACATGGACTAAACCAGGACTAAACCAGGTCTAAACCAGATTTAAACCAGGACTAAACCAGGACTAAACATGGACTAAACCAGGTCTAAACCAGGACTAAACCAGGTCTAAAACAGGACTAAACCAGGTCTAAACCAGGTCTAAACCAGGACTAAACCAGGACTAAACCAGGACTAAAACAGGACTAAACCAGAACTAAACCAGGACTAAACCAGGTCTAAACCAGGACTAAACCAGGGCTAAACCAGGACTAAACCAGGACTAAAACAGGACAAAACCAGACTAAACCAGGTCTAAACCAGGACTAAACCAGGACTAAACCAGGACTAAACCAGGGCTAAACCAGGACTAAACCAGGTCTAAAACAGGACTAAACCAGGACAAAAACAGGCCTAAAACAGGACTAAAACAGGACTAAAACAGGACAAAAACAGGACTAAAACAGGTCTAAACCAGGACTAATTCAGGACTAAAACAGGCCTAAAACAGAACTAAAACTGGACTAAACCAGGACTAAAACAGGACTAAACCAGGACTAAACCAGGCCTAAAACAGAACTAAAACTGGACTAAACCAGGACTAAAACAGGACTAAACCAGGACAAAAAACAGGACTAAAACAGGACTAAACCAGGACTAAACAAATCCTAAAACAGGACTAAACCAGGACTAAACCAGGACTAAACCAGGTCTAAAACAGGACTAAAACAGGACTAAAACAGGACTAAAACAGGACTAAAACAGGACTAAAACAGGACTAAAACAGGGCTAAACCAGGACTAAACCACGTCTAAAACAGGACTAAACCAGGACCAAACCAGGACTAAACCAGACCTAAAAAAGGACTAAAACAGGACTAAAACAGGACTAAACCAGGCCTAAACAGGACTAAAACAGGACTAAACCAGACTAAACCAGGTCTAAACCAGGACTAAACCAGGACTAAACCAGGACTAAAACAGGACTAAACCAGGACTAAACCAGGACTAAACCAGGCCTAAACCAGGTCTAAAATAGGACTAAACCAGGACTAAACCAGGTCCAAACAAGGACTAAACCAGGACTAAACATGGACTAAACCAGGTCTAAACATGGACTAAACCAGGACTAAACATGGACTAAACCAGGTCTAAAGCAGGACTAAACCAGGTCTAAACCAGGTCTAAACCAGGACTTAACCAGGACTAAACCAGGTCTAAACCAGGACTGAACCAGGACTAAACCAGGACTAAACCAGGGCTAAACCAGGACTAAACCAGGTCTAAACCAGGACAAAAAACAGGACTAAAACAGGACTAAACCAGGACTAAACCAGGACTAAACCAGGACTAAAACAGGACTAAAACAGGACTAAACCAGGTCTAAAACAGGACTAAAACAGGACTAAAACAGGACTAAAACAGGACTAAAACAGGGCTAAACCAGGACTAAACCACGTCTAAAACAGGACTAAACCAGGACCAAACCAGGACTAAACCAGACCTAAAAAAGGACTAAAACAGGACTAAAACAGGACTAAACCAGGCCTAAACAGGACTAAAACAGGACTAAACCAGACTAAACCAGGTCTAAACCAGGACTAAACCAGGACTAAACCAGGACTAAAACAGGACTAAACCAGGACTAAACCAGGACTAAACCAGGCCTAAACCAGGTCTAAAATAGGACTAAACCAGGACTAAACCAGGTCCAAACAAGGACTAAACCAGGACTAAACATGGACTAAACCAGGTCAAAAGCAGGACTAAACCAGGACTAAACCAGGTCTAAACCAGGACTAAACCAGGACTAAACCAGGACTAAACCAGGGCTAAACCAGGACTAAACCAGGTCTAAAACAGGACTAAACCAGGACTAAAACAGGACTAAAACAGGACTAAACCAGGCCTAAACAAGGCCTAAAACAGGACTAAACCAGGACAAAAACAGGACTAAAACATGGACTAAAACAGGACTAAACCAGGACTAAAACAGAACGAAACCAGGACTAAAACAGGACTAATACAGGACTAAACCAGGTCTAAAACAGGACTAAACCAGGTCTAAAACAGGACTAAACCAGGACTAAAACAGGACTAAAACGGGACTAAAACAGGACTAAAACAGGACTAAAACAGGACTAAAACAGGACTAAAACAGGACTAAACAGGACTAAAACAGGACTAAAACAAGACTAAACCAGGACTAAAACAGGACTAAACAAGACCTAAAACAGGACTAAAACAGGTCTAAACCAGGACTAAACCAGGACTAAAACAGGACTAAAACAGGCCTAAAACAGGACTAAAACAGGACTAAAACATGGACTAAACCAGGCCTAAACCAGGTCTAAAGCAGGATTAAACCAGGGCTAAACCAGGACTAATACAGGACTAAACCAGGTCTAAAACAGGACTAAACCAGGACTAAAACAGGACTAAACCAGGCCTAAAACAGGACTAAAGCAGAACTAAAACAGGACTAAAACAGGACTGAACCAGGACTAAACCAGGACTAAAACAGGACTAAAACAGGACTAAACCAGGCCTAAAACAGGACTAAAACAGGCTCAAACCAGGACTAAACCAGGCCTAAAACAGGACTAAACCAGGACTAAACCAGGACTAAACCAGGCCTAAACCAGGACTAAAACAGGACTAAATCAGGCCTAAACCAGGACTAAAACAGGACTAAAACAGGACTAAACCAGGACTAAACCAGGCCTAAAACAGGACTAAACCAGGACTAAAACAGGACTAAACCAGACTAAACCAGGTCTAAACCAGGACTAAACCAGGACTAAACCAGACTAAACCAGGTCTAAACCAGGACTAAACCAGGCCTAAACAGGACTAAACCAGGACTAAACCAGGACTAAAACAGGACTAAACCAGGCCTAAACCAGGACTAAAACAGGACTAAATCAGGCCTAAACCAGGACTAAAACAGGACTAAAACAGGACTAAACCAGGACTAAACCAGGCCTAAAACAGGACTAAACCAGACTAAACCAGGTCTAAACCAGGACTAAACCAGGACTAAACCAGACTAAACCAGGTCTAAAACAGGACTAAACCAGACTAAACCAGGTCTAAACCAGGACTAAACCAGGACTAAACCAGACTAAACCAGGCCTAAACCAGGACTAAAACAGGACTAAACCAGGACTAAACCAGGTCTAAAACAGGACTAAACCAGGACTAAAATAGGACTAAAACAGGACTAAAACAGGACTAAAACAGGACTAAAACAGGGCTAAACCAGGACTAAACAAGGCCTAAAACAGGACTAAACCAGGACTAAACCAGGTCTAAACCAGGACTAAACCACGTCTAAAACAGGACTAAACCAGGCCTAAAACAGGACTAAACCAGGCCTAAACAGGACTAAAACAGGACTAAACCAGGACTAAACCAGGGCTAAACCAGGACTAAACCAGGTCTAAAACAGGACTAAACCAGGACTAAAACAGGACTAAAACAGGACTAAAACAGGACTAAACCAGGCCTAAAACAGGACTAAACCAGGACAAAAACAGGACTAAAACAGGACTAAAACGGGACTAAAACAGGACTAAAACAGGACTAAAACAGGACTAAAACAGGACTAAACAGGACTAAAACAGGACTAAACAAGACCTAAAACAGGACTAAAACATGGACTAAACCAGGCCTAAACAGGACTAAAACAGGACTAAAACAGGCCTAAAACAGGACTAAAACAGGTCTAAACCAGGACTAAACCAGGAATAAACCAGGCCTAAAACAGAACTAAAACCGGACTTAACCAGGACTAAACCAGGTCTAAACCAGGACTAAACCAGGACTAAACCAGGTCTAAACCAGGACTAAAACAGGACTAAACCAGGACTAAAACAGGACTAAACCAGGTCTAAACCAGGACTAAACCAGGACTAAACCAGGACTAAACCAGGACTAAACCAGGACTAAACCAGGTCTAAACAAGGACTAAACCAGGACTAAACCAGGACTAAACAAGGACTAAACCAGGTCTAAACCAGGTCTAAACAAGGACTAAACCAGGACTAAACCAGGTCTAATCCAGGTCTAAACCGGGATTAAACATGGACTAAACCAGGTCTAAACCAGGTCTAAACCAGGCCTAAAACAGGACTTAACCAGGACTAAACCAGGTCTAAAACAGGACTAAACCAGGACTAAACCAGGTCTAAAACAGGACTAAACCAGGACTAAACCAGGTCTAAAACAGGACTAAACCAGGACTAAACCAGGTCTAAAACAGGACTAAACCAGGACTAAACCAGGTCTGAACCAGGACTAAACCAGGACTAAACCAGGACTAAACCAGGACTAAACCAGGTCTAAACAAGGACTAAACCAGGACTAAACCAGGACTAAACAAGGACTAAACCAGGTCTAA
Organism: Eucyclogobius newberryi; assembly: GCF_026437365.1. Classification (NCBI taxonomy): domain Eukaryota; kingdom Metazoa; phylum Chordata; class Actinopteri; order Gobiiformes; family Gobiidae; genus Eucyclogobius; species Eucyclogobius newberryi. Next base: position 48,820,680 of record NW_027315834.1, read on the forward strand.
ACCAGGTCTAAACCGGGATTAAACATGGACTAAACCAGGTCTAAAACAGGACTAAACCAGGTCTAAACCAGGTCTAAACCAGGCCTAAAACAGGACTTAACCAGGACTAAACCAGGTCTAAACCAGGACTAAACCAGGACTAAACCAGGACTAAACCAGGTCTAAAACAGGCCTAAAACAGAACTAAAACTGGACTAAACCAGGACTAAAACAGGACTAAAGCAGGACTAAACCAGGCCTAAAACAGAACTAAAACTGGACTAAACCAGGACTAAAACAGGTCTAAACCAGAACTAAAACAGGACTAAACCAGGACTAAACAAGGCCTAAAACAGGACTAAAACATGAACTAAACCAGGCCTAAACCAGGACTAAACCAGGACAAAAAACAGGACTAAAACAGGACTAAACCAGGACTAAACAAATCCTAAAACAGGACTAAACCAGGACTAAACCAGGACTAAACCAGGACTAAAACAGGACTAAAACAGGACTAAACCAGGTCTAAAACAGGACTAAAACAGGACTAAAACAGGACTAAAACAGGACTAAAACAGGTCTAAACCAGGACTAAACCACGTCTAAAACAGGACTAAACCAGGACCAAACCAGGACTAAACCAGACCTAAAAAAGGACTAAAACAGGACTAAAACAGGACTAAACCAGGCCTAAACCAGGCCTAAAACAGGACTAAACCAGGCCTAAACAGGACTAAAACAGGACTAAACCAGACTAAACCAGGTCTAAACCAGGACTAAACCAGGACTAAACCAGGACTAAACCAGGACTAAAACAGGACTAAACCAGGACTAAACCAGGACTAAACCAGGCCTAAACCAGGTCTAAAATAGGACTAAACCAGGACTAAACCAGGTCCAAACAAGGACTAAACCAGGACTAAACATGGACTAAACCAGGTCTAAACATGGACTAAACCAGGACTAAACATGGACTAAACCAGGTCTAAACCAGGACTAAACCAGGTCTAAACCAGGTCTAAAGCAGGACTAAACCAGGACTAAACCAGGTCTAAAACAGGACTAAACCAGGACTAAACCAGGACTAAAACAGGACTAAACCAGGCCTAAACCAGGCCTAAAACAGGACTAAACCAGGACAAAAACAGGACTAAAACAGGACTAAAACAGGACTAAAACAGGACTAAACCAGGCCTAAAACAGGACTAAAACGGGACTAAAACAGGACTAAAACAGGACTAAAACAGGACTAAAACAGGACTAAACAGGACTAAAACAAGACTAAACCAGGACTAAAACAGGACTAAACAAGACCTAAAACAGGACTAAAACAGGTCTAAACCAGGACTAAACCAGGACTAAAACAGGACTAAAACAGGCCTAAAACAGGACTAAAACAGGCTCAAACCAGGACTAAACCAGGCCTAAAACAGGACTAAACCAAGCCAAAAACTGGACTAAACCAGGACCAAACCAGGACTAAACCAGGACTAAACCAGGCCTAAAACAGGACTAAAGCAGGACTAAAACAGGACTAAATCAGGCCTAAAACTGGACTAAACCAGGACCAAACCAGGACTAAACCAGGCCTAAAACAGGACTAAAGCAGGACTAAAACAGGACTAAATCAGGCCTAAAACAGGACTAAACCAGGACTAAAACAGGACTAAACCAGACTAAACCAGGTCTAAACCAGGACTAAACCAGGACTAAACCAGACTAAACCAGGTCTAAACCAGGACTAAAACAGTTCTAAACCAGGACTAAACCAGGACTAAACCAGGACTAAACCAGGTCTAAACCAGGACTAAACCAGACTAAACCAGGTCTAAACCAGGACTAAACCAGGTCTAAACCAGGTCTAAAACAGGACTAAAACAGGACTAAAACAGGGCTAAACCAGGACTAAACAAGGCCTAAAACAGGACTAAACCAGGACTAAACCAGGTCTAAACCAGGACTAAACCACGTCTAAACCAGGACTAAACCAGACTAAACCAGGTCTAAACCAGGACTAAACCAGGTCTAAACCAGGTCTAAAACAGGACTAAAACAGGACTAAAACAGGGCTAAACCAGGACTAAACAAGGCCTAAAACAGGACTAAACCAGGACTAAACCAGGACTAAAACAGGACTAAACCAGGCCTAAACCAGGCCTAAAACAGGACTAAACCAGGCCTAAACAGGACTAAAACAGGACTAAACCAGGACTAAACCAGGGCTAAACCAGGACTAAACCAGGACTAAAACAGGACTAAAACAGGACTAAAACAGGACTAAACCAGGCCTAAAACAGGACTAAACCAGGACAAAAACAGGACTAAAACAGGACTAAAACAGGACTAAACCAGGCCTAAACCAGGCCTAAAACAGGACTAAAACGGGACTAAAACAGGACTAAAACAGGACTAAAACAGGACTAAACCAGGACTAAAACAGGACTAAACAGGACTAAAACAGGACTAAACAAGACCTAAAACAGGACTAAAACATGGACTAAACCAGGCCTAAACAGGACTAAAACAGGACTAAAACAGGCCTAAAACAGGACTAAAACATGGACTAAACCAGGCCTAAACCAGGTCTAAAGCAGGACTAAACCAGGGCTAAACCAGGACTAAAACAGGACTAAACCAGGACTAAAACAGGACTAATACAGGACTAAACCAGGTCTAAAACAGGACTAAACCAGGTCTAAAACAGGACTAAACCAGGACTAAAACAGGACTAAACCAGGCCTAAAACAGGACTAAAGCAGAACTAAAACAGGACTAAATCAGGCCTAAACCAGGACTAAAACAGGACTAAAACAGGACTGAACCAGGACTAAACCAGGCCTAAAACAGGACTAAAACAGGCCAAAAACTGGACTAAACCAGGACCAAACCAGGACTAAACCAGGACTAAACCAGGCCTAAAACAGGACTAAAGCAGGAACCAGGACTAAACCAGGACTAAACCAGACTAAACCAGGTCTAAACCAGGACTAAACCAGGCCTAAACAGGACTAAACCAGGACTAAACCAGGACTAAAACAGGACTAAACAGGACTAAACCAGGTCTAAAACAGGACTAAACCAGGACTAAACCAGGACTAAACCAGGACTAAAACAGGACTAAACCGAGGACTAAACCAGGACTAAACCAGGACTAAAACAGGACTAAAACAGGACTAAAACAGGGCTAAACCAGGACTAAACAAGGCCTAAAACAGGACTAAACCAGGACTAAACCAGGTCTAAAACAGGACTAAACCAGGACTAAAACAGGATTAAACCAGGCCTAAACAGGACTAAAACAGGACTAAAACAGGACTAAAACAGGCCTAAAACAGGACTAAAACAGGACTAAACCAGGTCTAAACCAGGTCTAAAATAGGACTAAACCAGGACTAAAATAGGACTAAACCAGGACTAAACAGGTCCAACAAGGACTAAACCTGGTCTAAACAAGGACTAAACCAGGACTAAACATGGACTAAACCAGGTCTAAACATGGACTAAACCAGGTCACTAACCAACAGACTAAACCAGGTCTAAACAGGTCTAAACCAGGACTAAACCAGGACTAAACCAGGTCTAAACCAGGACTAAACCAGGGCTAAACTAGGACTAAACCAGGTCTAAAACAGGACTAAACCAGGACTAAAACAGGACTAAAACAGGACTAAACAGGACTAAACCAGGACTAAACTAGGTCTAAACCAGGACTAAACCAGGTCTGAACCAGGACTAAACCAGGACTAAACCAGGACTAAACAGGACTAAACCAGTCTAAACAAGGACTAAACCAGGACTAAACCAGGACTAAACAAGGACTAAACCAGGTCTAAACCAGGTCTAAACAAGGACTAACCAGGACTAAACCAGGTCTAAACCGGGATTAAACATGGACTAAACAGGACTAAACCAGGTCTAAACAAGGACTAAACCAGGACTAAACCAGGACTAAACAGGACTAAACCAGGTCTAAAACATGACTAAAACATGACTAAAACAGAACGAAACCAGGACTAAAACAGGACTAATACAGGACTAAACCAGGACTAAAACAGGACTAAACCAGGCCTAAAACAGGACTAAAGCAGACTGAACCAGGACTAAACCAGGACTAAACCAGGACCAAACCAGGACTAAACCAGGCCTAAACCAGCCTGAAACAGGATTAAACCAGGACTAAAACAGGCCTAAAACTGGACTAAACCAGACCAAACCAGGACTAAACCAGGCCTAAAACAGGACTAAAGCAGGACTAAAACAGGACTAAATCAGGCCTAAACCAGGACTAAAACAGGACTAAAACAGGACTAAACCAGGACTAAACCAGGCCTAAAACAGGACTAAACCGGACTAAACAGGACTACAACCAGACTAAACCAGGTCTAAACAGGACTAAACCAGGACTAAACCAGACTAAACCAGGTCTAAACCAGGACTAAAACAGGACTAAACCAGGACTGAACCAGGACTAAACCAGGACTAAACCAGGACTAAACCAGACTAAACCAGTCTAAACCAGGACTAAACCAGGCCTAACAGGACTAAACCAGGACTAAACCAGGACTAAAACAGGACTAAACCAGGACTAAACCAGGTCTAAAACAGGACT
>NW_027315834.1:48825367-48855367 GCF_026437365.1 Eucyclogobius newberryi
CCGAGAGGGTCGAGAGAGGTCAGAGAGGAGTCCGAGAGAGTCAGAGAGAGTCAGAGAGGGTCCGAGAGGGTCCGAGAGAGTCCGAGAGTCCAGAGGGTCCGAGAGAGTCAGAGAGAGTCCGAGAGGGTCCGAGAGGGTCCGAGAGAGTCAGAGAGAGTCCGAGAGGGTCCGAGAGGGTCCGAGAGGGTCCGAGAGAGTCAGAGAGAGTCCGAGAGAGTCAGAGAGGGTCCGAGAGAGTCAGAGAGAGTCCGAGAGAGTCAGAGAGAGTCCGAGAGAGTCAGAGAGAGTCCGAGAGAGTCCGAGAGAGTCCGAGAGGGTCCGAGAGGGTCCGAGAGAGTCAGAGAGAGTCAGAGAGGGTCCGAGAGAGTCAGAGAGAGTCAGAGAGGGTCCGAGAGGGTCCGAGAGGGTCCGAGAGAGTCAGAGAGAGTCAGAGAGGGTCCGAGAGGGTCCGAGAGAGTCAGAGAGAGTCAGAGAGGGTCCGAGAGGGTCCGAGAGGGTCCGAGAGAGTCAGAGAGAGTCAGAGAGGGTCCGAGAGAGTCCGAGAGGGTCCGAGAGGGTCCGAGAGAGTCCGAGAGAGTCAAAGAGGGTCCGAGAGGGTCCGAGAGAGTCAGAGAGAGTCAGAGAGAGTCAGAGAGAGTCAGAGAGAGTCAGAGAGGGTCCGAGAGGGTCCGAGAGAGTCCGAGAGAGTCAGAGAGAGTCAGAGAGAGTCAGAGAGGGTCCGAGAGGGTCCGAGAGGGTCCGAGAGAGTCAGAGAGAGTCAGAGAGGGTCCGAGAGGGTCCGAGAGAGTCCGAGAGAGTCAGAGAGAGTCAGAGAGAGTCCGAGAGAGTCCGAGAGGGTCCGAGAGAGTCCGAGAGGGTCCGAGAGAGTCAGAGAGAGTCCGAGAGGGTCCGAGAGGGTCCGAGAGAGTCCGAGAGAGTCAGAGAGAGTCAGAGAGAGTCCGAGAGGGTCCGAGAGGGTCCGAGAGAGTCCGAGAGAGTCAGAGAGGGTCCGAGAGAGTCAGAGAGAGTCCGAGAGGGTCCGAGAGGGTCCGAGAGGGTCCGAGAGAGTCAGAGAGAGTCCGAGAGAGTCAGAGAGGGTCCGAGAGAGTCAGAGAGAGTCCGAGAGAGTCAGAGAGAGTCCGAGAGAGTCAGAGAGAGTCCGAGAGAGTCCGAGAGAGTCCGAGAGGGTCCGAGAGGGTCCGAGAGAGTCAGAGAGAGTCAGAGAGGGTCCGAGAGAGTCCGAGAGAGTCCGAGAGAGTCAGAGAGGGTCCGAGAGAGTCAGAGAGAGTCAGAGAGGGTCCGAGAGGGTCCGAGAGGGTCCGAGAGAGTCAGAGAGAGTCAGAGAGGGTCCGAGAGGGTCCGAGAGAGTCAGAGAGAGTCAGAGAGGGTCCGAGAGGGTCCGAGAGGGTCCGAGAGAGTCAGAGAGAGTCAGAGAGAGTCAGAGAGAGTCAGAGAGAGTCAGAGAGGGTCCGAGAGGGTCCGAGAGAGTCCGAGAGAGTCAGAGAGAGTCAGAGAGAGTCAGAGAGGGTCAGAGAGGGTCCGAGAGGGTCCGAGAGGGTCCGAGAGAGTCAGAGAGAGTCAGAGAGGGTCCGAGAGGGTCCGAGAGAGTCCGAGAGAGTCAGAGAGAGTCAGAGAGAGTCCGAGAGAGTCCGAGAGGGTCCGAGAGAGTCCGAGAGGGTCCGAGAGAGTCAGAGAGAGTCCGAGAGGGTCCGAGAGGGTCCGAGAGAGTCCGAGAGAGTCAGAGAGAGTCAGAGAGGGTCCGAGAGGGTCCGAGAGGGTCCGAGAGAGTCAGAGAGAGTCAGAGAGAGTCAGAGAGAGTCAGAGAGAGTCAGAGAGGGTCCGAGAGGGTCCGAGAGAGTCCGAGAGAGTCAGAGAGAGTCAGAGAGAGTCAGAGAGGGTCAGAGAGGGTCCGAGAGGGTCCGAGAGAGTCCGAGAGAGTCAGAGAGGGTCCGAGAGGGTCCGAGAGAGTCCGAGAGAGTCAGAGAGGGTCCGAGAGAGTCAGAGAGAGTCCGAGAGGGTCCGAGAGGGTCCGAGAGAGTCAGAGAGAGTCCGAGAGGGTCAGAGAGGGTCCGAGAGAGTCCGAGAGAGTCAGAGAGAGTCCGAGAGGGTCCGAGAGGGTCCGAGAGAGTCCGAGAGAGTCAGAGAGAGTCAGAGAGGGTCCGAGAGGGTCCGAGAGAGTCCGAGAGAGTCAGAGAGAGTCAGAGAGAGTCCGAGAGAGTCAGAGAGAGTCAGAGAGAGTCCGAGAGGTCCGAGAGAGTCCGAGAGAGTCAGAGAGAGTCCGAGAGGGTCGAGAGAGTCAGAGAGAGTCAGAGAGAGTCAGAGAGGAGTCCGAGAGGGTCCGAGAGAGTCCGAGAGAGTCAGAGAGAGTCCGAGAGGGTCCGAGAGGTCGAGAGAGTCCGAGAGAGTCAGAGAGAGTCAGAGAGAGTCCGAGAGGGTCCGAGAGAGTCCGAGAGGTCCGAGAGAGTCAGAGAGAGTCCGAGAGGGTCCGAGAGAGTCCGAGAGAGTCAGAGAGAGTCAGAGAGAGTCCGAGAGGGTCCGAGAGGGTCCGAGAGAGTCCGAGAGAGTCAGAGAGGGTCCGAGAGAGTCAGAGAGAGTCCGAGAGGGTCCGAGAGGGTCCGAGAGAGTCAGAGAGAGTCAGAGAGAGTCCGAGAGGGTCCGAGAGGGTCCGAGAGAGTCCGAGAGAGTCAGAGAGAGTCCGAGAGGGTCCGAGAGGGTCCGAGAGAGTCCGAGAGGGTCCGAGAGGGTCCGAGAGAGTCCGAGAGAGTCCGAGAGAGTCCGAGAGGGTCCGAGAGGGTCCGAGAGAGTCAGGGTCCGAGAGAGTCCGAGAGAGTCCGAGAGAGTCCGAGAGAGTCCGAGAGGGTCCGAGAGGGTCCGAGAGAGTCAGAGAGAGTCAGAGAGAGTCCGAGAGGGTCCGAGAGAGTCCGAGAGGGTCAGAGAGAGTCCGAGAGAGTCCGAGAGAGTCAGAGAGAGTCAGAGAGAGTCCGAGAGGGTCCGAGAGAGTCCGAGAGGGTCCGAGAGAGTCAGAGAGGGTCAGAGAGAGTCCGAGAGAGTCAGAGAGAGTCAGAGAGAGTCAGAGAGAGTCAGAGAGAGTCCGAGAGGGTCCGAGAGAGTCCGAGAGGGTCCGAGAGAGTCAGAGAGAGTCCGAGAGAGTCAGAGAGAGTCCGAGAGGGTCCGACAGAGTCAGAGAGAGTCCGAGAGGGTCCGAGAGGGTCCGAGAGAGTCAGAGAGAGTCCGAGAGAGTCAGAGAGAGTCAGAGAGAGTCCGAGAGGGTCCGAGAGAGTCCGAGAGAGTCAAAGAGGGTCAGAGAGAGTGCGAGAGGGTCCGAGAGGGTCCGAGAGAGTCCGAGAGAGTCCGAGAGAGTCCGAGAGGGTCCGAGAGGGTCCGAGAGAGTCCGAGAGAGTCAGAGAGAGTCCGAGAGGGTCCGAGAGGGTCCGAGAGAGTCAGAGAGAGTCAGAGAGAGTCCGAGAGGGTCCGAGAGAGTCCGAGAGGGTCAGAGAGAGTCCGAGAGAGTCAGAGAGAGTCAGAGAGAGTCAGAGAGAGTCAGAGAGAGTCCGAGAGAGTCCGAGAGGGTCCGAGAGAGTCAGAGAGGGTCAGAGAGAGTCCGAGAGAGTCAGAGAGAGTCAGAGAGAGTCAGAGAGAGTCCGAGAGGGTCCGAGAGAGTCCGAGAGGGTCCGAGAGAGTCCGAGAGAGTACGAGAGAGTCAGAGAGAGTCCGAGAGGGTCCGACAGAGTCAGAGAGAGTCCGAGAGGGTCCGAGAGGGTCCGAGAGAGTCAGAGAGACTCAGAGAGAGTCAGAGATAGTCAGAGAGAGTCAGAGAGGGTCAGAGAGGGTCAGAGAGAGTCAGAGAGAGTCAGAGAGAGTCAGAGATAGTCAGAGAGAGTCAGAGAGAGTCAGAGAGGGTCCGAGAGGGTCCGAGAGGGTCCGAGAGAGTCAGAGAGAGTCAGAGAGGGTCCGAGAGGGTCCGAGAGAGTCCGAGAGAGTCAGAGAGAGTCAGAGAGAGTCCGAGAGAGTCAGAGAGAGTCAGAGAGAGTCCGAGAGGGTCCGAGAGAGTCCGAGAGAGTCAGAGAGAGTCCGAGAGGGTCCGAGAGAGTCAGAGAGAGTCAGAGAGAGTCCGAGAGGGTCCGAGAGGGTCCGAGAGAGTCCGAGAGAGTCAGAGAGAGTCCGAGAGGGTCCGAGAGAGTCCGAGAGAGTCCGAGAGAGTCAGAGAGAGTCAGAGAGAGTCCGAGAGAGTCCGAGAGAGTCAGAGAGAGTCAGAGAGAGTCCGAGAGAGTCCGAGAGAGTCAGAGAGAGTCAGAGAGAGTCCGAGAGGGTCCGAGAGAGTCCGAGAGAGTCAGAGAGGGTCCGAGAGAGTCAGAGAGAGTCCGAGAGGGTCCGAGAGGGTCCGAGAGAGTCAGAGAGAGTCAGAGAGAGTCCGAGAGGGTCCGAGAGGGTCCGAGAGAGTCCGAGAGAGTCAGAGAGAGTCCGAGAGGGTCCGAGAGGGTCCGAGAGGGTCAGAGAGAGTCAGAGAGAGTCCGAGAGGGTCCGAGAGGGTCCGAGAGAGTCCGAGAGAGTCCGAGAGGGTCCGAGAGGGTCCGAGAGAGTCAGGGTCCGAGAGAGTCCGAGAGAGTCCGAGAGAGTCCGAGAGAGTCCGAGAGGGTCCGAGAGGGTCCGAGAGAGTCAGAGAGAGTCAGAGAGGGTCAGAGAGGGTCCGAGAGAGTCCGAGAGGGTCAGAGAGAGTCCGAGAGAGTCCGAGAGAGTCAGAGAGAGTCAGAGAGAGTCCGAGAGGGTCCGAGAGAGTCCGAGAGGGTCCGAGAGAGTCAGAGAGGGTCAGAGAGAGTCCGAGAGAGTCAGAGAGAGTCAGAGAGAGTCAGAGAGAGTCAGAGAGAGTCCGAGAGGGTCCGAGAGAGTCCGAGAGGGTCCGAGAGAGTCAGAGAGAGTCCGAGAGAGTCAGAGAGAGTCCGAGAGGGTCCGACAGAGTCAGAGAGAGTCCGAGAGGGTCCGAGAGGGTCCGAGAGAGTCAGAGAGAGTCAGAGAGAGTCAGAGATAGTCAGAGAGAGTCAGAGAGGGTCCGAGAGGGTCAGAGAGAGTCCGAGAGAGTCAGAGAGAGTCAGAGAGAGTCCGAGAGGGTCCGAGAGAGTCCGAGAGAGTCAGAGAGAGTCAGAGAGAGTCAGAGAGGGTCCGAGAGGGTCCGAGAGAGTCCGAGAGGGTCCGAGAGGGTCCGAGAGAGTCCGAGAGAGTCCGAGAGAGTCAGAGAGAGTCCGAGAGGGTCCGAGAGGGTCAGAGAGAGTCAGAGAGAGTCCGAGAGGGTCCGAGAGAGTCCGAGAGGGTCAGAGAGAGTCCGAGAGAGTCAGAGAGAGTCCGAGAGAGTCAGAGAGAGTCAGAGAGAGTCCGAGAGGGTCCGAGAGAGTCCGAGAGGGTCCGAGAGAGTCAGAGAGGGTCAGAGAGGGTCCGAGAGGGTCCGAGAGAGTCCGAGAGAGTCAGAGAGAGTCCGAGAGGGTCCGAGAGGGTCCGAGAGAGTCAGAGAGAGTCCGAGAGGGTCCGAGAGGGTCCGAGAGAGTCCGAGAGAGTCCGAGAGAGTCAGAGAGAGTCAGAGAGAGTCCGAGAGGGTCCGAGAGGGTCCGAGAGGGTCCGAGAGAGTCATAGAGGGTCCGAGAGGGTCCGAGAGAGTCTGAGAGGGTCCGAGAGGGTCCGAGAGAGTCCGAGAGAGTCAGAGAGAGTCCGAGAGGGTCCGAGAGGATCCGAGAGAGTCAGAGAGAGTCAGAGAGAGTCCGAGAGGGTCCGAGAGGGTCCGAGAGAGTCCGAGAGAGTCAGAGAGGGTCCGAGAGAGTCAGAGAGAGTCCGAGAGGGTCCGAGAGGGTCCGAGAGGGTCCGAGAGAGTCCGAGAGAGTCAGAGAGAGTCCGAGAGGGTCCGAGGGGGTCCGAGAGAGTCAGAGAGAGTCAGAGAGAGTCCGAGAGGGTCCGAGAGAGTCCGAGAGGGTCCGAGAGGGTCCGAGAGAGTCAGAGAGAGTCAAAGAGAGTCCGAGAGGGTCCGAGAGAGTCCGAGAGGGTCCGAGAGGGTCCGAGAGGGTCCGAGAGGGTCCGAGAGAGTCAGAGAGAGTCAGAGAGAGTCCGAGAGGGTCCGAGAGAGTCCGAGAGAGTCCGAGAGGGTCCGAGAGAGTCCGAGAGAGTCAGAGAGGGTCAGAGAGGGTCCGAGAGAGTCCGAGAGAGTCAGAGAGAGTCCGAGAGGGTCCGAGAGGGTCCGAGAGAGTCAGAGAGAGTCAGAGAGAGTCAGAGAGAGTCCGAGAGGGTCCGAGAGAGTCCGAGAGGGTCCGAGAGAGTCAGAGAGGGTCAGAGAGAGTCCGAGAGAGTCAGAGAGAGTCAGAGAGAGTCAGAGAGAGTCAGAGAGAGTCCGAGAGGGTCCGAGAGAGTCCGAGAGGGTCCGAGAGAGTCCGAGAGAGTCCGAGAGAGTCAGAGAGAGTCCGAGAGGGTCCGAGAGGGTCCGAGAGAGTCAGAGAGAGTCAGAGAGAGTCAGAGATAGTCAGAGAGAGTCAGAGAGGGTCCGAGAGGGTCAGAGAGTCCGAGAGGGTCCGAGAGAGTCCGAGAGGGTCCGAGAGGGTCCGAGAGAGTCCGAGAGAGTCCGAGAGGGTCCGAGAGGGTCCGAGAGAGTCAGAGAGAGTCAGAGAGAGTCCGAGAGGGTCCGAGAGAGTCCGAGAGGGTCCGAGAGGGTCCGAGAGAGTCCGAGAGAGTCCGAGAGAGTCAGAGAGAGTCCGAGAGGGTCCGAGAGGGTCAGAGAGAGTCAGAGAGAGTCCGAGAGGGTCCGAGAGAGTCCGAGAGGGTCAGAGAGAGTCCGAGAGAGTCAGAGAGAGTCCGAGAGAGTCAGAGAGAGTCAGAGAGAGTCCGAGAGGGTCCGAGAGAGTCCGAGAGGGTCCGAGAGAGTCAGAGAGGGTCAGAGAGGGTCCGAGAGGGTCCGAGAGAGTCCGAGAGAGTCAGAGAGAGTCCGAGAGGGTCCGAGAGGGTCCGAGAGAGTCAGAGAGAGTCCGAGAGGGTCCGAGAGGGTCCGAGAGAGTCCGAGAGAGTCAGAGAGAGTCAGAGAGAGTCAGAGAGAATCCGAGAGGGTCCGAGAGGGTCCGAGAGGGTCCGAGAGAGTCAGAGAGGGTCCGAGAGGGTCCGAGAGAGTCTGAGAGGGTCCGAGAGGGTCCGAGAGAGTCCGAGAGAGTCAGAGAGAGTCCGAGAGGGTCCGAGAGGGTCCGAGAGAGTCAGAGAGAGTCAGAGAGAGTCCGAGAGGGTCCGAGAGGGTCCGAGAGAGTCCGAGAGAGTCAGAGAGGGTCCGAGAGAGTCAGAGAGAGTCCGAGAGGGTCCGAGAGGGTCCGAGAGGGTCCGAGAGAGTCCGAGAGAGTCAGAGAGAGTCCGAGAGGGTCCGAGGGGGTCCGAGAGAGTCAGAGAGAGTCAGAGAGAGTCCGAGAGGGTCCGAGAGAGTCCGAGAGGGTCCGAGAGGGTCCGAGAGAGTCAGAGAGAGTCAAAGAGAGTCCGAGAGGGTCCGAGAGAGTCCGAGAGGGTCCGAGAGGGTCCGAGAGGGTCCGAGAGGGTCCGAGAGAGTCAGAGAGAGTCAGAGAGAGTCCGAGAGGGTCCGAGAGAGTCAGAGAGAGTCCGAGAGGGTCCGAGAGAGTCAGAGAGAGTCAGAGAGAGTCCGAGAGGGTCCGAGAGAGTCCGAGAGAGTAACAGGGGGGTGGGGCTTACCTGGCTCCCTGACGAGCAGCTGGGCCGTTGCCATGGCGATGCCGACAGCGTTCTCTGCCACACACTGATAAAAACCCTCATCGGACTTGACCAGACCCAGAACCTGCAGCGTGGACCCGTCCTGCAGAGGAGACCGGGTTAGAACCAGGACTAAACCAGGACTAAACCAGGACTAAACCAGGACTAAACCAGGACTAAAACAGGACTAAAACAGGACTAAAGCAGGACTAAACCAGGACTAAACCAGGCCTAAAATAGGACTAAACCAGGACTAAACCAGGACTAAACCAGGACTAAACCAGGACTAAACCAGGACTAAACCAGGACTAAACCAGGTCTAAACCAGGCCTAAAACAGGACTAAACCAGGACTAACACGCTCTGGATCATACCACGATCTGGAAGTAGTCCGAGGGGATGACCTCCTCTCCGTTCTTCACCCAGCGGACTGTAGGGGGCGGATTCCCAGTCACAGCACACTCCAGCTCTACGTCTGTGGACTCCAGAGCGGCCGAGCTCGAGGGGAAGCTGAGGAACTGAGGAGGAACTGAGACAGACAAGAAGTTCAGAGAGAAACTGAAGAGGAACTGAGGAGGAACTGAGGAGGAACTGAGGAGGAACTGAGACAGACAAGAAGTTCAGAGAGAAACTGAGGAGGAACTGAGGAGGAACTGAGGAGGAACTGAGGAGGAACTGAGACAGAGGAGAAGTTCATGGCTGCTGCTTCAGTCCTGGTCATTCAGATGTTAATCAGGTAGTCATCAGTGATGAGGGAGCGACAGACGTCCCACAACAGGACTGTGAGACACAACAGGACTGTGAGACAGACGTCCCACAACAGGACTGTGAGACAACAGGACTGTGAGACAGACGTCCCACAACAGGACTGTGAGACAGACGTCCCACAACAGGACTGTGAGACAACAGGACTGTGAGACAGACGTCCCACAACAGGACTGTGAGACAGACGTCCCACAACAGGACTGTGAGACAGACGTCCCACAACAGGACTGTGAGGACCCGTTACAGGGCAACTAAGCGAAGCGGCCGATATGAAGAGGCTCTGCTTGGTGGGCGGGGCTTACTCAGCATCTGAGTTCAGGTCCACAGATTGAGAATGACTCTGGATGAAACAGACCCTGCTGGACGTGAGAGGAATTACACCAAACACTAGTATGACACGACTGGAGCTTCTGCTCTTAATGTGGAGCTGGTGCCCAGGCTCCAGAGGTCAGAGGTCAGAGGAGGGCTTTTTCTATAACAATATGTTTTAAATCTGTCCCAGATTTAAGCAGCTTAAATCAGACCTAAATCCTCTGGCTCTGATCCAAACCAGACGAAAAGACTCTCAACGCCAGAAATGTGAACCAGGACTAAACCAGGACTAAACCAGGACTAAACCAGGACTAAACCAGGACTAAACCAGGACTAAACCAGGACTAAACCAGGACTAAACCAGGACTAAACCAGGTCTAAACCAGGACTGAACCAGGACTAAACCAGGACTAAACCAGGTCTAAACCAGGACTAAACCAGGTCTAAACCAGGACTAAACCAGGACTAAACCAGGTCTAAACCAGGACTAAACCAGGACTGAACCAGGACTAAACCAGGACTAAACCAGGTCTAAACCAGGTCTAAACCAGGACTAAACCAGGACTAAACCAGGACTAAACCAGGACTAAACCAGGACTAAACCAGGTCTAAACCAGGACTAAACCAGGACTAAACCAGGACTAAACCAGGACTAAACCAGGTCTAAACCAGGACTGAACCAGGACTAAACCAGGACTAAACCAGGTCTAAACCAGGACTAAACCAGGTCTAAACCAGGACTAAACCAGGACTGAACCAGGACTAAACCAGGACTAAACCAGGTCTAAACCAGGACTAAACCAGGTCTAAACCAGGACTAAACCAGGTCTAAACCAGGACTTAACCAGGACTAAACCAGGACTAAACCAGGTCTAAACCAGGACTAAACCAGGTCTAAACCAGGACTAAACCAGGTCTAAACCAGGAATAAACCAGGACTAAACCAGGTCTAAACCAGGACTAAACCAGGTCTAAACCAGGACTAAACCAGGACTAAACCAGGACTAAACCAGGTCTAAACCAGGACTAAACCAGGACTAAACCAGGTCTAAACCAGGTCTAAACCAGGACTAAACCAGGACTAAACCAGGACTAAACCAGGACTAAACCAGGTCTAAACCAGGTCTAAGCCAGGACTAAACCAGGACTAAACCAGGAATAAACCAGGACTAAACCAGGACTAAACCAGGTCTAAACCAGGAATAAACCAGGACTAAACCAGGTCTAAACCAGGACTAAACCAGGACTAAACCAGGTCTAAACCAGGACTAAACCAGGACTAAACCAGGACTAAACCAGGTCTAAACCAGGACTAAACCAGGTCTAAACCAGGACTAAACCAGGACTAAACCAGGAATAAACCAGGACTAAACCAGGTCTAAACCAGGACTAAACCAGGACTAAACCAGGACTAAACCAGGACTAAACCAGGTCTAAACCAGGACTAAACCAGGACTAAACCAGGTCTAAACCAGGACTAAACCAGGACTAAACCAGGACTAAAGCAGGACTAAACCAGGACTAAACCAGGACTAAACCAGGTCTAAACCAGGACTAAACCAGGTCTAAACTAGGACTAAACCAGGACTAAACCAGGTCTAAACCAGGTCTAAGCCAGGACTAAACCAGGACTAAACCAGGAATAAACCAGGACTAAACCAGGTCTAAACCAGGAATAAACCAGGACTAAACCAGGTCTAAACCAGGACTAAACCAGGACTAACCCATGGTTTAGGTCCTGATGTTCTTACCTAACACCTCGAGTCGTCCCGTGGAGCTGATGTTCTGCAGTTTGTTGGAGGCGGTGCAGACGTACGTTCCTGAGTCGTCCACAGTGACACTGCTGATGACCAGACTGGACCCGCCCAACAGCCAGTACTTCTTATTCCTGTGAAAACACCAGATCTTTATTTCACCATCGTGACGACAGAAGGTTCAGAGGAGGAACACTGCTTCATTCATCTTTAACATCAGAGGAACATCAGAGGAACATGAGAGGAACATGAGAGGAACATCAGAGGAACATCAGAGGAACATCAGAGGAACATCAGAGGAACATCAGAGGAACATGAGAGGAACATCAGAGGAACATCAGAGGAACATCAGAGGAACATCAGAGGAACATCAGAGGAACATCAGAGGAACATGAGAGGAACATGAGAGGAACATCAGAGGAACATCAGAGGAACATCAGAGGAACATCAGAGGAACATCAGAGGAACATCAGAGGAACATCAGAGGAACATCAGAGGAACATCAGAGGAACATGAGAGGAACATCAGAGGAACATCAGAGGAACATCAGAGGAACATGAGAGGAACATGAGAGGAACATCAGAGGAACATCAGAGGAACATCAGAGGAACATCAGAGGAACATCAGAGGAACATGAGAGGAACATCAGAGGAACATCAGAGGAACATCAGAGGAACATCAGAGGAACATCAGAGGAACATCAGAGGAACATGAGAGGAACATGAGAGGAACATCAGAGGAACATCAGAGGAACATCAGAGGAACATCAGAGGAACATCAGAGGAACATCAGAGGAACATCAGAGGAACATCAGAGGAACATCAGAGGAACATGAGAGGAACATCAGAGGAACATCAGAGGAACTTCAGAGGAACATGAGAGGAACATCAGAGGAACATCAGAGGAACGTGAGAGGAACATGAGAGGAACATGAGAGGAACATCAGAGGAACATGAGAGGAACATCAGAGGAACATCAGAGGAACGTTAGAGGAACATGAGAGGAACATCAGAGGAACATGAGAGGAACATGAGAGGAACATCAGAGGAACATCAGAGGAACATCAGAGGAACATCAGAGGAACGTGAGAGGAACGTGAGAGGAACATCAGAGGAACATCAGAGGAACATGAGAGGAACATGAGAGGAACATGAGAGGAACATCAGAGGAACATCAGAGGAACATGAGAGGAACATCAGAGGAACGTGAGAGGAACATGAGAGGAACATCAGAGGAACATCAGAGGAACATCAGAGGAACATGAGAGGAACATCAGAGGAACGTGAGAGGAACATGAGAGGAACATCAGAGGAACATGAGAGGAACATGAGAGGAACATGAGAGGAACATCAGAGGAACATCAGAGGAACGTGAGAGGAACATGAGAGGAACATCAGAGGAACATGAGAGGAACATGAGAGGAACATCAGAGGAACATCAGAGGAACATCAGAGGAACATCAGAGGAACATCAGAGGAACATGAGAGGAACATCAGAGGAACATCAGAGGAACATGAGAGGAACATCAGAGGAACATCAGAGGAACATCAGAGGAACATGAGAGGAACATCAGAGGAACGTGAGAGGAACATGAGAGGAACATCAGAGGAACATGAGAGGAACATGAGAGGAACATGAGAGGAACATCAGAGGAACATCAGAGGAACGTGAGAGGAACATGAGAGGAACATCAGAGGAACATGAGAGGAACGTGAGAGGAACATGAGAGGAACATGAGAGGAACATCAGAGGAACATGAGAGGAACATCAGAGGAACATGAGAGGAACATCAGAGGAACATCAGAGGAACATCAGAGGAACATCAGAGGAACATGAGAGGAACATCAGAGGAACATCAGAGGAACATCAGAGGAACATCAGAGGAACATCAGAGGAACATCAGAGGAACATCAGAGGAACTTCAGAGGAACATGAGAGGAACATCAGAGGAACATCAGAGGAACATCAGAGGAACATCAGAGGAACATGAGAGGAACATCAGAGGAACATCAGAGGAACGTGAGAGGAACATGAGAGGAACATGAGAGGAACATCAGAGGAACATGAGAGGAACATCAGAGGAACATCAGAGGAACGTGAGAGGAACATGAGAGGAACATCAGAGGAACATGAGAGGAACATGAGAGGAACATCAGAGGAACATCAGAGGAACATCAGAGGAACATCAGAGGAACATCAGAGGAACGTGAGAGGAACGTGAGAGGAACATCAGAGGAACATCAGAGGAACATGAGAGGAACATGAGAGGAACATCAGAGGAACGTGAGAGGAACATGAGAGGAACATCAGAGGAACGTGAGAGGAACATGAGAGGAACATGAGAGGAACATCAGAGGAACATCAGAGGAACATCAGAGGAACATCAGAGGAACATGAGAGGAACATCAGAGGAACATGAGAGGAACATGAGAGGAACATGAGAGGAACATGAGAGGAACATCAGAGGAACATCAGAGGAACGTGAGAGGAACATGAGAGGAACATGAGAGGAACATGAGAGGAACATCAGAGGAACATCAGAGGAACATCAGAGGAACATCAGAGGAACGTGAGAGGAACATCAGAGGAACATCAGAGGAACGTGAGAGGAACATGAGAGGAACATCAGAGGAACATCAGAGGAACATCAGAGGAACATCAGAGGAACGTGAGAGGAACATCAGAGGAACATCAGAGGAACATGAGAGGAACATCAGAGGAACATCAGAGGAACATCAGAGGAACATGAGAGGAACATGAGAGGAACATCAGAGGAACATGAGAGGAACATGAGAGGAACACGTGTGTCACATGGATGAGCCGTTTATGGAAACGTGTGGAGGACGTGTTTAGGAGTGAGGAACGGAAGGAGCAGAGTTTGTACCAGGTCTGAAGGATCTCGTCTCCTCTTCTCCACGTGACGCTCGGCGAGGGAAAACCTGAGGCGGAACATTCCAGCACAGCATCTGTTCCCAGAGGAGCGTTTACAGAGGACGGACGCAGCAGGAAGGACAGACTGCGCGGGACTCCAGGCTCTGAGCGGGGAAACACAAGAACAAAGCCTCATCAAGGGAACTCAGAACTCAGAACAGAAATGAATGTCCCTAAAATAAAATAAATGTTCTGCTAAAGTCTCCTCAGAGTGTGAAGTCTGAGATCTACGAATCAAGATGAAACATTTACACTATAATAAGAACAATAGTAATTAAAGCCGCAAGCGGCAATGATCGTCCCTCGCCACGCCGCAAGAGGAGGGGGCGTGGCTAACGCGCCCCAATGGTCCTTTTATTACATCTACTGCTGAATCTGTGACGCTGTCACATCTTCTCCCCTTTGTTTTACATCAAAAAACAATTTTATTCTGAATTCTCAGCAGAATGAAGCCGCACAGACACGTGACTCTTACAATAAAAATGTGAATAACCTTTACCCCTGAACATGAGTCTCACCACATTTCATCAGGTTCATATGTCTAACGCCCTGAGGGGGAGGAGTCAACGCCCTGAGGGGGTGGAGTCAACGCCCTGAGGGGGAGGAGTCAACGCCCTGAGGGGGAGGAGTCAACGCCCTGAGGGGGAGGAGTCAACGCTCTGAGGGGGAGGAGTCAACGCCCTGAGGGGGAGGAGTCAACGCTCTGAGGGGGAGGAGTCAACGCCCTGAGGGGGAGGAGTCAACGCCCTGAGGGGGAGGAGTCAACGCCCTGAGGGGGAGGAGTTTGTGAAAGTCTAAAGTGTAAACATGTTCTGGCGATTTCCCCATTGGAATAACATGGGAGGTTTTGGTCATCGCTACGGCAACGATATAACAATTATGACATGAGTCATTGACTTTTTGATGGGGCCAAAATTGAGTTTTGTGTCAAATTTCGTAAAATTTTGCAAAACTAAATATTTAACCTCCATATAAACTCTGTAGGGGGCGCTGTGGCGCCAAATGAATTTATTTCACTTCAAGTAGGTTTAGGGCAAAGAGTTTAACAACTGATTCTAATTTGACGCAATTTGGACTTTATCTGCGCAAACGGCAGAAATGTTAAATTTGGGAGATTTATGAAATTCTAGCTACAGTTTGTGGCTTCGCCCAAACCCACAGAAACTGTGACAGGGTCAAAGTCATTTGAATAACTTTTGATGTCCCACTTCTCAGCACCATTTTCACACAATTTCAGCTTTTTAGAGCCAACGCCCTGAGAGGAGTTCATAAAAGTACCACGTCTGGAAAAACTCCCGAGTCATGTTTAGCCATTTTTGAAGCAATATGGCCGACATTTGGTTGGGCGGACGGCGTTGCCGTAATAATATTTTTTACTTCTCTTGTCGCCATCTACCTCTGCGCCAAATTTCATGATTCTACCATCAGATTTTTTTGGGTCATTTCCCATCTCTCAATGCATTTTTGGTACATTTGGGGGCGCTGACGCGCACATTCTTTTATTTTAGAAAAGGGAAATAGCCAGAATGTAGAGAGGCACGATTTTTAGAGGTGTGAACATTTGTGTGACTTTTCGTCAATGTCACTGGGTGAAAAATAGGGGGCGTGTCCCGAGAAGAAGAAGAAGAATATTCTGATGAGAAAACAATGTTTCACATTTTTCAAATATCATAAACTATACATTTTCGGAAAGCGCTCGTGCTTTCCTCCCTCATGGTGTGGGTCCCTGGTCACTGACGGGTACTTTCATTCATTTTGAGTGGGCTCCGCCCACTTTGTGTTTTTGGCCCTCTAAACAGTAATAATGTTACATTTTTGGATCACATGTTTATATCAACTGAACATAAAGAGATGGAACGTGTTTGTGAGACACTTAGTGTAAACCAGAGCTTTATGTGGAGATGACGACCGCGAAGCTGCTGTTGTCAACAGCCCATTCACTAATTGTTGACTATTTCTGTCATAGCAGGAGTAAGTATGCATGATCCATGCCTTCGGCATGGGCTAGTTCACTGTACTTGCCAGGGGCGACGGGGCACCAAACATTCACGTGTCCTTCACGTGTCCTTCATGTTTCTTTCATGTTTCCTTCATGTTTCCTTCATGTTTCCTTCATGTTTCCTTCATGTGACCTTCATGTGTCCTTCATGTGTCCTTCATGTCTCCTTCATGTCTCCTTCATGTTTCCTTCATGTTTCCTTCATTTGTCCTTCATGTTTCCTTCATGTTTCCTTCATGTTTCCTTCATGTTTCCTTCATTTGTCCTTCATGTTTCCTTCATGTTTCCTTCATGTTTCCTTCATTTGTCCTTCATGTTTCCTTCATGTTTCCTTCATGTGTTCTTCATGTGTCCTTCATGTTTCCTTCATGTTTCCTTCATGTTTCTTTCATGTGTCCTTCATGTGTCCTTCATGTCTCCTTCATGTTTCCTTCATTTGTCCTTCATGTTTCCTTCATGTTTCCTTCATTTGTCCTTCATGTTTCCTTCATGTTTCTTTCATGTGTCCTTCATGTGTCCTTCATGTCTCCTTCATGTGTCCTTCACGTGTCCTTCATGTGTCCTTCACGTGTCCTTCACGTGTCCTTCATGTCTTCTTCATATGTCCTTCATATGTCCTTCATGTTTCCTTCATGTTTCTTTCATGTTTCCTTCATGTTTCCTTCATGTGTCCTTCATGTGTCCTTCATGTGTCCTTCATGTTTCCTTCATGTTTCCTTCATGTGTCCTTCATGTGTCCTTCATGTATCCTTCATGTATCCTTCATGTTTCCTTCATGTGTCCTTCATGTCTCCTTCATGTTTCCTTCATTTGTCCTTCATTTGTCCTTCATGTTTCCTTCATGTTTCCTTCATGTTTCCTTCATGTTTCCTTCATGTATCCTTCATGTTTCCTTCATGTGTCCTTCATGTGTCCTTCATGTATCCTTCATGTATCCTTCATGTTTCCTTCATGTGTCCTTCATGTCTCCTTCATGTTTCCTTCATTTGTCCTTCATTTGTCCTTCATGTTTCCTTCATGTTTCCTTCATGTTTCCTTCATGTTTCCTTCATTTGTCCTTCATGTTTCCTTCATGTTTCCTTCATGTTTCCTTCATTTGTCCTTCATGTTTCCTTCATGTTTCCTTCATTTGTCCTTCATTTGTCCTTCATGTTTCCTTCATGTTTCCTTCATGTTTCCTTCATTTGTCCTTCATGTTTCCTTCATGTTTCCTTCATTTGTCCTTCATTTTTCCTTCATGTTCCCTTCATGTGTCCTTCAAGTATCCTTCATGTTTCCTTCATGTCTCCTTCATGTGTCCTTCATGTTTCCTTCATGTGTCCTTCATGTGTCCTTCATGTTTCCTTCATGTTTCCTTCATGTTTCTTTCATGTGTCCTTCATGTGTCCTTCATGTCTCCTTCATGTTTCCTTCATGTTTCCTTCATGTTTCTTTCATGTGTCCTTCATGTGTCCTTCATGTCTCCTTCATATGTCCTTCATGTGTCCTTCATGTCTCCTTCATATGTCCTTCATGTGTCCTTCATGTCTCCTTCATATGTCCTTCATGTCTCCTTCATGTGTTCTCTGGCTCTGCTGTGTGGGATCATGATGCAGGTCACACGCTGTTTACTGCCATAAAGTGTGGGCTTTACAGCAGTAAAATGTCCTGATCCGTCCACGTGTTATACGGAGGTGAGAGACTAATAATAAGCTTGAAATGTATAGATCAAACTAATAAGAGTAAAATGTAGATCTGACACTGGACATTTTGATCGAGTCTGAAACCACGTGATCAGATCGGGACATCCCTAGTAATAACACTTTCCATAGCAACACACTGTTTATGACAACACACTGTGCCCCGGGCGCAGAGCAGCAGTTTAAGATGCTCCTCTGTCGCTGAACTCCTGCCCTCTCTGTCACATGTGAAGTGTTCAGATTCAAGACAGATAGAGACTGTGTGTGTCCCTCGTGTCCCTCGTGTCCCTCGTACAAATAATGCCAAAAAGTCACATCTCAGAAAAACTATTTCAGGCGTCAGACCAAATAACTTAAGGAAAATAACAATCACAAATGACACAAATATACAAATGAATAAACACGTAAAATGTGGACTGCTAAACATTAGAGCAATTTCCTCCAAATCGCTCTTAGTTCATGAATTAATTAGTGACTATAACATAGATCTTCAGCTCCAACTGAAACGTGGCTTCAACAAGACGACTACGTCAGACTAAATGAGTCCACCCCACCCACCCATGTTAACCCCACCCACCCATGTTAACCCCACCCACCCATGTTAACCCCACCCACCCATGTTAACCCCACCCACCCATGTTAACCCCACCCACCCATGTTAACCCCACCCACCCATGTTAACCCCACCCATGTTAACCCCACCCATGTTAACCCTGCCCACCCATGTTAACCCCACCCACCCATGTTAACCCCACCCACCCATGTTAACTTTCAGACTGCCAGGAGCACAGGCCGAGGTGGTGGTGTGGCAGTGATCTCACACTCAAGCGACTCATGAGCCCTAAAACTAACAATGCATTTCACTCATTTAAAGCCTCATGTGTCAATCACATGTCCAAATATGAAAAACCAAAAGGAGTTTTGTTCATAGTTATCTACCGACCTCCTGGTCCCTATTCAGAGTTTTTAACAGAGTTTTCTGACTTTATATCAAACTTAGTGTTAGCCTGGGATAAAATAGTTATAGTTGGAGACTTTAATATCCACGTGAACATGAGTGATGACTCTCTCAGTAATGCCTTCAGCGCCTTGTTAGACAGCATTGGTTTCACTCAGAATGTAAATAAAGCGACTCACACTCACAAGAACACTCTGGATCTTGTCCTAACGTATGGAACAGAGATTAGTGACCTCATTGTCCTCCCTCAAAACCCTATATTGTCAGATCATTTCATAATTACCTTTCAGTTTATTCTTAAAGATCATCCAGTCCCACAAAATAAAGTTATAATGAAAAGGACAATATCTGAAAAAATCTATCTCAAAGTTCAAGGAAATAATAGAGCCAATATTCAGTGCCATGTCATGTGATCATGTCATGTGATCCTGTCATGTGATCCTGTCATGTGATCGTGTCATGTGATCGTGTCATGTGTTCATGTGATCGTGTCATGTGATCATGTCATGTGATCCTGTCATGTGATCGTGTCATGTGTTCATGTGATCATGTCATGTGATCCTGTCATGTGATCGTGTCATGTGATTGTGTCATGTGATCGTGTCATGTGATCCTGTCATGTGATCGTGTCATGTGATCCTGTCATGTGATTGTGTCATGTGATCCTGTCATGTGATCGTGTCATGTGATTGTGTCATGTGATCACGTCATGTGATCACGTCATGTGATCACGTCATGTGATCACGTCATGTGATCACGTCATGTGATCACATCATGTGATCATGTCATATGATCATGTCATGTGATCACGTCATGTGATCACATCATGTGATCATGTCATATGATCATGTCATGTGATCACGTCATGTGATCACGTCATGTGATCACGTCATGTGATCACGTCATGTGATCACGTCATGTGATCATGTGATCATGTCATGTGATCATGTGATCATGTCATGTGATCCTGCTGAGAACAGTTTTAGTCCCAGTTTAAGTGATCAATTTGTCGACTTGACCATGAATTCTCTGAAGTCTGCTCTTGATGTTGCAGCTCCGTTAAAACAGAAGGTCATTAGGTCAAAGCGCCTCCTCCTGGTACAACCAAGAACTGCGTTCACATAAACAAAGAGTTAGAAAGTTAGAGGGATTATTTTGTCGCTCACACAGAAGAATCCCTAAAAGCAGGAAAAGTTGCTCCTGTCCTGTCAGCAGCTCTGTGTGAGGCCAGAACCAGAGACTATTCACTTCTAATAGAAGTCAACAAAAGTAACACTAAATTCCTTTTCAGCGCTGTAGCTAGGCTAACAAACTGTCACAGCAGTAGAGCCCTCACTCCCAGCTACACTTAGCTCTGATGATTTCCTCCTATTTTTTAATAATAAAATAAAAACAATCAGAGATAAATTAGATGAAATTACTCCCTCTATTTGCCCTGAACGAGCCCAAGCTGTAAATCTAACGTCCCAGATAAATCCAGTTGTAAACTTAGAAAGGTTCACAGCTGTTGATCAAGAGAGAGAACTTCAGCCCTTATGTCCTCTAAAAGCTCCACTTGTGTCCTAGACCCCATTCCAAGCTCCTCAAAGACATTCTCCCCCTAATTATAGACTCTATTCTTAATATAATAAATACTTCAGTAGAAAGTGTTTATGTTCCACGTCCTTCAAACATGACGTCATTAAACCTCTTCTGAAAAAGACTCATCTAGATCCCGACCTATTGTTAAACTACAGACCTATTTATAACCCACCACAGCAGGGTTCAGAGCCCACCACAGCAGGGTTCAGAGCCCACCACAGCAGGGTTCAGAGCCCACCACAGCAGGGTCCAGAGCCCACCACAGCAGGGTTCAGAGCCCACCACAGCAGGGTTCAGAGCCCACCACAGCAGGGTTCAGAGCCCACCACAGCAGGGTTCAGAGCTCACCACAGCAGGGTCCAGAGCCCACCACAGCAGGGTTCAGAGCCCACCACAGCAGGGTTCAGAGCCCACCACAGCAGGGTTCAGAGCCCACCACAGCAGGGTTCAGAGCCCACCACAGCAGGGTTCAGAGCCCACCACAGCATGGTCCAGAGCCCACCACAGCAGGGTTCAGAGCCCACCACAGCAGGGTCCAGAGCCCACCACAGCAGGGTTCAGAGTCCACCACAGCAGGGTTCAGAGCCCACCACAGCAGGGTCCAGAGCCCACCACAGCAGGGTCCAGAGCCCACCACAGCAGGGTCCAGAGCCCACCACAGCAGGGTCCAGAGCCCACCACAGCAGGGTCCAGAGCCCACCACAGCAGGGTTCAGAGCCCACCACAGCAGGATTCAGAGCCCACCACAGCAGAGTTCAGAGCCCACCACAGCAGGGTTCAGAGCCCACTACAGCAGGGTTCAGAGCCCACCACAGCAGGGTCCAGAGCCCACCACAGCAGGGTTCAGAGTGTCAATAACCCGTTGTTATTGACAATGACTTTTGGATGAAGTCGAAACGTCTATTTTTTCTAACTGAGTCCAGATGAAACAACTGAAGCTTTTTCTACCATGGAACACGCCTGGACCAATGAGGGACACGCCCACTTATTCTATCAAACAATATTTATTTTTTAATTCCACTTGCAAACTGTTCACCGCCTTCTTTGTCTCACTCCTGAGGACCTGTGGACCCAGATGTCCCTCTCCTGGTGAAGTGTCCCTGCCCCGTGTGGACGGTCCCTCATCTGCCTGAGGAGAGACTCCAGCACCAGTGTCTCCCTCACGTCTGAGAGTCACATCCTCCTTCACTGGAACTAACACAGGGACATACGCTTTTGTCCCAAAGAGGTTTTTTCTGTAGTTTTTCCTGCAGAAGGAGAGTCTAAGGACAGAGGACCTGGGACATCGTCCCTTGTCCCCAGAGACATTGTCTGACTCCATCGCCACCACAGACATTGTTGATTCATTTCTCCCTGTGGCCCTCAGAGGCAACTGTTGTTGCGATTTTGGGCCTTAAAAAAAATAAATTGATTTGATTCATACCCTGTTAGTGTTTGTTAGTTTTGTTTTCTTTAGTTTTCGCTAAGATTGTCTTTATTTGTCTTTACCATTTCTGTAGTCACTTTTCACTGAATGACATTCATGTGACCTTCAGTTTAAAGTCTGTGTGAAGCTGATTTCACCAATGTTCTAATCTATGTACCTGGGCGTGGTCACCTGTATGTGGGCGTGGTCACCTGTATGTGGGCATGGTCACCTGTATGTGGGCGTGGTCACCTGTATATGGGCGTGGTCACCTGTATGTGGGCGTGGTTACCTGAGAGCACCCGTAGCGTGGCGTCGTTGCCCGTGCGGGTGCTGCCTGCGTTGTGGGCGACACACCTGTAGAGGGCGCTGTCGCTGGGCTGAACGGCCGACACGAGCAGAGCGCCTGAAGGAAGCAGCGCCAGGCGAGAGTCCGGACTCCGCCTCAGGTCCATGTCCAGACCGTCCTTCTGCCAACGGACCTCAGGGGCCGGGTCCCCCAAAACCTCACACCTGAAGAGGGCGGAGTCTCCCAGGTGCGAGGAGGTGGAGTCAGTGGGGGCGAGCACACGCAGTGGACCTGGAGAGAGAGAGATCATGACTTTACTTTCAGAACATCTGAAGTCACAGGGTGAAGCAGTGGGCTAAGCACCATTAACCAAAGGGTGAACAGTTCTTCACTCGGAGTTACGAGCTGCCACCACCGGTTCAGTGTTCGCTCACAAAGATCGTGCTGTCGCTGTGAGTCTAGAGCTCGTACAAGGGACACACAGCGACAGCAAGCACCTGACAACAACCCTCCAACCCTCGGACCCTCGGACCCTCAGACCCAGTAGTGAGAACTGGGTCCAAGTATCGCTCTGTTCAGTGGCTCAGTCTGAACTCTGTAGAGATCAGACCTTTGTGTGTACATTGTGTGTACATTGTGTGTACATTGTGTGTACATTGTGTACTACACGCTCCTTTAAGTCGACGGGTCACCGCTCAGAGAACGTCTTTACACCAACAAAAAGCAATTTTCTGCATAAACATAAATGATGTGACTCGTGTTTGCGGCTCAGGCACATCAGATCTGTGAAGAAGAGAACTTTCACCAGAAGCGGCTCTAGAACACGTCTAAAGGAAAACATGACACGCCCAAAGCTCAAGGGTCAAGATCCATGACCAACGCCCTGTCTGGGTCTGGGTCTGGGTCTGGGTCACGTTTCTGATTCTATTTGTATTTGGTTTGTACATTGAACCTCCCAACTCTGAAACCAGGTCCAAACCAGGACTAAAACCAGCCTCACCTGCCACCGTGCCCAGCCTCACCTGCCACCGTGCCCAGCCTCACCTGCCACGTGCCCAGCCTCACCTGCCACCGTGCCCAGCCTCACCTGCCACGTGCCCAGCCTCACCTGCCACGTGCCCAGCCTCACCTGCCACCGTGCCCAGCCTCACCTGCCACCGTGCCCAGCCTCACCTGCCACCGTGACCCTGGCGGTGCGACTTGCGATGCTCCCGACGCCCTCCAGGGCGGCGATGCACTGGTACCGCCCCTCGTCCGAGCGCTGGTGCCGCGCGTGGACCACGTTCTGGATCAGGAGCGTTCCGTTCCACATCTGCGTTCGCCGCTCGTCCACAAAGGATCCGAGCGCCACGCCATCTTTACGCCACGACAAGGAGGGCGGAGCCAGAGCTGGAGAGGGCGGGGCCAGGGCCGTCGAGAGCCAATCCCAGCGCGCCTCGCAGTCCAGCCTCAGCACGCCCCCGCGGACCACGACCGTGTCCTGAGGCTCGCGCCAGAACGCCAAGTCCACGAAGACAGCGCCATCTGCTGGAGAGAAAGTCACCTTACAGAACTTAAAACTTGCTCTGGTTCCGTTGTTTAGCTTGATTTGTGTTGGCGCGCCACCTACTGTCAGCAGAGGGAATTACCACGGGGAAATAAACAAAAACTAGCTCTGACATGCTAAAGCTAACACACAGATGTAAGAAAAGGGGCAATCCAGATGTTTGTGCCACTTCCAAACAGACCCTATAGCTCAAACAGACCCTAAAGCTCAAACAGACCCTAAAGCTCAAACAGACCCTAAAGCTCAAACAGACCCTAAAGCTCAAACAGACCCTAAAGCGCTGCTCAGTGTAGTGGAGTCAAATGGAACATTATTGTTGTAAACGGACGAATCCGCCCCTCTCCAGGAGTCACCGTCATTGTCCACGTGGGCGTTGAATCCCCCAGTCGAACAACAGAGTCCCTGGTCAGTGCACTGTCCAGTTCCCCTCCCAAGGACTCTGAGAAGACCGTGTCCTCTGCAGTGAGAGACATGTCCCCCACCCGAAGGTGAAGGGACGTGACTCTCCACCAGGGTGAACTCCAACACGTGGCGGCTGAGCTGAGGGGCTATAAGCCCACACCAGCCCCGCCCACACCGGCCCCGTCCACACCAGCCCCAGCTCCTCTGGAGGAGATGGTTCCAGAGCCCAAACTGTGCAGGAGGTGAGGCTCCACCTCCTGCACGAGCTCAGGCTCCTCCCCCCAGAGAGGGGACGTTCAGAGATCTGGTCGTCGAGGCCCCTGCCGTCGACTGCCGCCCAGATCTCTCTGGCCCCTTATGGATCCTCTGTGGGTGATGGGCCCTCAGGAGGACATATAAACATGTAATGCAAAAATGTTACATTATTACTGTTTAGACACTCAAAATTAACGAAAGAACCCGTCAGTGACCAGGGACCCACACCATGAGGTAGGAAAGCAGGGCGGAGCACCAGCAGGGCGGAGCCCCAGCCCCAGCCGGGCGGAGCCCCAGCCGGGCGGAGCCCCAGCCCCAGCCGGGCGGAGCCTTTTGCAACTTTTCGATCAAACATGCGGCGCAGCCAAGAATTTAAAATAAAATTGCTATTTGAAAGGAGACCACAAAATGTAGTTCTGCCAAAATGTATCAAATTTTGAAGAAAATTCTATTTTGGCCAGTAAAGAAGCCAGACACACCCATGTCATAATTGTTACGGCGTTGCCGTAGCGATGACAGAAACCTCCCATGTTATTCCAATGGGGAAATTGATAATGAGATGATGTATGAACGTTTTGCTTTGCTCTGTTTACATTGATTTTAAGGACAAAAGAATCACTCAATGGTTTTAGTTCTCAGGTGTCAAACTGGTGGCCCATGGGCTAAATCTGGAACGCCAGACGTTTTAATTTATATCTAATAATGTCTGATATATCACATTT
Organism: Eucyclogobius newberryi; assembly: GCF_026437365.1. NCBI lineage: Eukaryota > Metazoa > Chordata > Actinopteri > Gobiiformes > Gobiidae > Eucyclogobius > Eucyclogobius newberryi. The sequence continues at coordinate 48,849,657 of NW_027315834.1, forward strand.
TTATTGAGGAGACGTGTGGTTCTGGGTTCTTCTAATGTGGAGCTAATGTGGTGCTAATGTGGAGCTAATGTGGAGCTAGTGTGGAGCTAATGTGGAGCTAATGTGGTGCTAATGTGGAGCTAGTGTGGAGCTAATGTGGAGCTAATGTGGAGCTAATGTGGTGCTAATGTGGAGCTAATGTGGAGCTAGTGTGGAGCTAATGTGGAGCTAATGTGGAGCTAATGTGGAGCTAGTGTGGAGCTAATGTGGAGATGATGTGGAGCTAGTGTGGAGCTAGTGTGGAGCTAATGTGGAGCTAATGTGGAGATGATGTGGAGCTAATGCGGAGCTAATGTGGAGCTAATGTGGAGCTAATGTGGAGCTAATGTGGTGCTAATGTGGAGCTAATGTGGAGCTAGTGTGGAGCTAATGTGGAGATGATGTGGAGCTAGTGTGGAGCTAGTGTGGAGCTAATGTGGAGCTAATGTGGAGATGATGTGGAGCTAATGCGGAGCTAATGTGGAGCTAATGTGGAGCTAATGTGGAGCTAATGTGGTGCTAATGTGGAGCTAATGTGGAGCTAATGTGGAGCTAATGTGGAGCTAATGTGGTGCTAATGTGGAGCTAGTGTGGAGCTAGTGTGGAGCTAATGTGGAGCTAATGTGGAGCTAATGTGGAGCTAATGTGGAGCTAGTGTGGAGCTAATGTGGAGATGATATGGAGCTAATGTGGAGCTAGTGTGGAGCTAATGTGGGGCTAATGTGGAGCTAGTGTGGAGCTAATGTGGAGCTAATGTGGAGCTAATGTGGAGCTAATGTGGAGCTAGTGTGGAGCTAATGTGGAGATGATGTGGAGCTAGTGTGGAGCTAATGTGGTGCTAATGTGGAGCTAATGTGGAGATGATGTGGAGCTAATGCGGAGCTAATGTGGAGCTAATGTGGAGCTAATGTGGAGATAATGTGGAGCTAATGTGGAGCTAGTGTGGAGCTAATGTGGAGATAATGTGGAGATAGCTTGTGTGGAGCTATTGTGGAGATGATATGGAGATGATGTGGAGCTAATGTGGAGCTAGTGTGAAGCTAATGTGGAGATAATGTGGAGCTAATGCGGAGCTAATGTGGAGCTAATGTGGAGATAATGTGGAGATAATGTGGAGCTAATGTGGAGCTAGTGTGGAGCTAATGTGGAGCTAATGTGGAGCTAGTGTGGAGCTAATGTGGAGATGATGTGGAGCTAATGTGGAGCTAGTGTGGAGCTAATGTGGAGATAATGTGGAGCTAATGTGGAGATGATGTGGAGCTAGTGTGGAGCTAATGTGGAGATAATGTGGAGCTAATGTGGAGCTAGTGTGGAGCTAATGTGGAGATAATGTGGAGATAATGTGGAGATAATGTGGAGCTAATGTGGAGATGATGTGGAGCTAATGTGGAGCTAGTGTGGAGCTAATGTGGAGCTAATGTGGAGATAATGTGGAGCTAATGTGGAGCTAATGTGGTACTAATGTGGAACTAGTGTGGAGCTAATGTGGAGCTAATGTGGAGCTAATGTGGTGCTAATGTGGAGCTAATGTGGAGCTAGTGTGGAGCTAATGTGGAGCTAATGTGGAGCTAATGTGGAGCTAGTGTGGAGCTAATGTGAAGATGATGTGGAGCTAGTGTGGAGCTAGTGTGGAGCTAATGTGGAGCTAATGTGGAGATGATGTGGAGCTAATGCGGAGCTAATGTGGAGCTAATGTGGAGCTAATGTGGAGCTAATGTGGCGCTAATGTGGAGCTAATGTGGAGCTAGTGTGGAGCTAATGTGGAGATGATGTGGAGCTAGTGTGGAGCTAGTGTGGAGCTAGTGTGGAGCTAATGTGGAGATGATGTGGAGCTAATGCGGAGCTAATGTGGTGCTAATGTGGAGCTAATGTGGAGCTAATGTGGAGCTAATGTGGAGCTAATGTGGTGCTAATGTGGAGCTAGTGTGGAGCTAATGTGGAGCTAATGTGGAGCTAATGTGGTGCTAATGTGGAGCTAATGTGGAGCTAGTGTGGAGCTAATGTGGAGCTAATGTGGAGCTAATGTGGAGCTAGTGTGGAGCTAATGTGGAGATGATGTGGAGCTAGTGTGGAGCTAGTGTGGAGCTAATGTGGAGCTAATGTGGAGATGATGTGGAGCTAATGCGGAGCTAATGTGGAGCTAATGTGGAGCTAATGTGGAGCTAATGTGGTGCTAATGTGGAGCTTATGTGGAGCTAGTGTGGAGCTAATGTGGAGATGATGTGGAGCTAGTGTGGAGCTAGTGTGGAGCTAATGTGGAGCTAATGTGGTGCTAATGTGGAGCTAGTGTGGAGCTAATGTGGAGCTAATGTGGAGCTAATGTGGTGCTAATGTGGAGCTAATGTGGAGCTAGTGTGGAGCTAATGTGGAGCTAATGTGGAGCTAATGTGGAGCTAGTGTGGAGCTAATGTGGAGATGATGTGGAGCTAGTGTGGAGCTAGTGTGGAGCTAATGTGGAGCTAATGTGGAGATGATGTGGAGCTAATGCGGAGCTAATGTGGAGCTAATGTGGAGCTAATGTGGAGCTAATGTGGTGCTAATGTGGAGCTAATGTGGAGCTAGTGTGGAGCTAATGTGGAGATGATGTGGAGCTAGTGTGGAGCTAGTGTGGAGCTAATGTGGAGCTAATGTGGAGATGATGTGGAGCTAATGCGGAGCTAATGTGGAGCTAATGTGGAGCTAATGTGGAGCTAATGTGGTGCTAATGTGGAGCTAATGTGGAGCTAATGTGGAGCTAATGTGGAGCTAATGTGGTGCTAATGTGGAGCTAGTGTGGAGCTAGTGTGGAGCTAATGTGGAGCTAATGTGGAGCTAATGTGGAGCTAATGTGGAGCTAGTGTGGAGCTAATGTGGAGATGATATGGAGCTAATGTGGAGCTAGTGTGGAGCTAATGTGGGGCTAATGTGGAGCTAGTGTGGAGCTAATGTGGAGCTAATGTGGAGCTAATGTGGAGCTAATGTGGAGCTAGTGTGGAGCTAATGTGGAGATGATGTGGAGCTAGTGTGGAGCTAATGTGGTGCTAATGTGGAGCTAATGTGGAGATGATGTGGAGCTAATGCGGAGCTAATGTGGAGCTAATGTGGAGCTAATGTGGAGATAATGTGGAGCTAATGTGGAGCTAGTGTGGAGCTAATGTGGAGATAATGTGGAGATAGCTTGTGTGGAGCTATTGTGGAGATGATATGGAGATGATGTGGAGCTAATGTGGAGCTAGTGTGAAGCTAATGTGGAGATAATGTGGAGCTAATGCGGAGCTAATGTGGAGCTAATGTGGAGATAATGTGGAGATAATGTGGAGCTAATGTGGAGCTAGTGTGGAGCTAATGTGGAGCTAATGTGGAGCTAGTGTGGAGCTAATGTGGAGATGATGTGGAGCTAATGTGGAGCTAGTGTGGAGCTAATGTGGAGATAATGTGGAGCTAATGTGGAGATGATGTGGAGCTAGTGTGGAGCTAATGTGGAGATAATGTGGAGCTAATGTGGAGCTAGTGTGGAGCTAATGTGGAGATAATGTGGAGATAATGTGGAGATGATGTGGAGCTAATGTGGAGATGATGTGGAGCTAATGTGGAGCTAATGTGGAGATAATGTGGAGCTAATGTGGAGCTAATGTGGTACTAATGTGGAACTAGTGTGGAGCTAATGTGGAGCTAATGTGGAGCTAATGTGGTGCTAATGTGGAGCTAATGTGGAGCTAGTGTGGAGCTAATGTGGAGCTAATGTGGAGCTAATGTGGAGCTAGTGTGGAGCTAATGTGGAGATGATGTGGAGCTAGTGTGGAGCTAGTGTGGAGCTAATGTGGAGCTAATGTGGAGATGATGTGGAGCTAATGCGGAGCTAATGTGGAGCTAATGTGGAGCTAATGTGGAGCTAATGTGGCGCTAATGTGGAGCTAATGTGGAGCTAGTGTGGAGCTAATGTGGAGATGATGTGGAGCTAGTGTGGAGCTAGTGTGGAGCTAGTGTGGAGCTAATTTGGAGATGATGTGGAGCTAATGCGGAGCTAATGTGGTGCTAATGTGGAGCTAATGTGGAGCTAATGTGGAGCTAATGTGGAGCTAATGTGGTGCTAATGTGGAGCTAGTGTGGAGCTAATGTGGAGCTAATGTGGAGCTAATGTGGAGCTAATGTGGAGCTAGTGTGGAGCTAATGTGGAGATGATATGGAGCTAATGTGGAGCTAGTGTGGAGCTAATGTGGGGCTAATGTGGAGCTAGTGTGGAGCTAATGTGGAGCTAATGTGGAGCTAATGTGGAGCTAATGTGGAGCTAGTGTGGAGCTAATGTGGAGATGATGTGGAGCTAGTGTGGAGCTAATGTGGTGCTAATGTGGAGCTAATGTGGAGATGATGTGGAGATGATGTGGAGCTAATGCGGAGCTAATGTGGAGCTAATGTGGAGATAATGTGGAGATAATGTGGAGCTAATGTGGAGCTAGTGTGGAGCTAATGTGGAGATAATGTGGAGATAATGTGGAGCTTGTGTGGAGCTAATGTGGAGCTAATGTGGAGATGATGTGGAGCTAATGTGGAGCTAATGCGGAGCTAATGTGGAGCTAATGTGGAGATAATGTGGAGATAATGTGGAGCTAATGTGGAGCTAGTGTGGAGCTAATGTGGAGCTAATGTGGAGCTAGTGTGGAGCTAATGTGGAGATGATGTGGAGCTAATGTGGAGCTAATGTGGAGCTAATGTGGAGATAATGTGGAGCTAATGTGGAGATGATGTGGAGCTAGTGTGGAGCTAATGTGGAGATAATGTGGAGCTAATGTGGAGCTAGTGTGGAGCTAATGTGGAGATAATGTGGAGCTAATGTGGAGCTAATGTGGAGATGATGTGGAGCTAATGTGGAGCTAGTGTGGAGCTAATGTGGAGCTAATGTGGAGATAATGTGGAGCTAATGTGGAGCTAGTGTGGAGCTAATGTGGATATAATGTGGAGCTAATGTGGAGATGATGTGGAGATAATGTGGAGATGATGTGGAGCTAATGTGGAGCTAATGTGGAGGTGATGTGGAGCTAGTGTGGAGCTAATGTGGAGATAATGTGGAGCTAGTGTGGAGCTAATGTGGAGATAATGTGGAGCTAACAACAAGAAAACAATCTTCCGTGGTGATGCTCTGTGAGGACAACATCCAAAGCAGTTCAAACCTGGACAGATCCTGAGCCTCAGGTAAAAACACAGATCAGAGTGAAATAAAGTCTGTTGTTGTTGTTGTTGTTTTATGGCGGTTGGCATCCAAGTGTTGCATTATTGCCAGACTTTATTGTTGTTGTTGTTGTTGTTGTTGTTTTATGGCGGTTGACATCCGAGCGTTGCATTACCGCCAGACTTTATTCCCCAGACTTTGTCCCCCAGACTCTGTCGTAGTCCGTAAAAGTACTCCTTCCATTGCTTTGGCGTTACAAAGCCCATGAGGTCATGATATGTCTTTGTGACTAGAATAGTTGTTGTTGTTTCAGAGACCGACCGGCTTTATTCCAGGGAGACTCTTCTTCATCTTCCTCTCCTTCTTTGACGTTCGGTGCTTCCACCGTACAGCTTTATTCTTTAGGCTTCATTCTATAGGCTTTAATATTTCCACTGATGTCGCTGCTTGGTAGCTGTGCGTCTACGAGACTGGGCGAGGACAGGAGACCACCCCCACCCCCATCTCGTCACTCTGATCACTCTGACTCCCCAAAAGCAGACCCCCA
>NW_027315834.1:48860367-48862867 GCF_026437365.1 Eucyclogobius newberryi
ATGAATCACACTGAAGAAACCAGGACTAAAGCAGGACTAAAGCAGGACTAAAGCAGGACTAAAGCAGGACTAAAGCAGGACTAAACCAGGACTAAACCAGGACTAAACCAGGACTAAACCAGGACTAATGTGATGTTGGTGTCAGAGGCCCCACCCTCAGCTGTTTTACATCCTATTTATCTGAGAGGTAGCAGTGTGTTCATGTAAACCAGAGCTCCTTCCCTCCTGCCTCAGGGGTCAGTACTGGGTCCAGTTCTGTTTCCTCTTCATATGCTGCCGTCAGGTCACATGATCAGGTCACATGATCAGGTCACATGATCAGGTCACATGATCAGATCACATGATCAGGTCACATGATCAGGTCACATGATCAGACAGACTTAGAGCTCGTGTGAAGGAGATAAAAACCTGGAGGACACTTAATGATCTGCTTCTTAACCCTGAACAAACCGAGGTCATTGTGCTGGAGGTCATTGTGCTAGAGGTCATTGTGCTGGAGGTCATTGTGCTGGAGGTCATTGTGCTGGAGGTCACTGTGCAAGAGGTCATTGTGCTGGAGGTCACTGTGCTGGAGGTCATTGTGCTGGAGGTCATTGTGCTGGAGGTCACTGTGCTGGAGGTCATTGTGCTGGAGGTCACTGTGCTGGAGGTCATTGTGCTGGAGGTCATTGTGCTGGAGGTCACTGTGCAAGAGGTCATTGTGCTGGAGGTCACTGTGCTGGAGGTCATTGTGCTGGAGGTCATTGTGCTGGAGGTCATTGAGCTGGAGGTCATTGTGCTGGAGGTCATTGTGCTGGAGGTCATTGTGCTGGAGGTCACTGTGCTGGAGGTCATTGTGCTGGAGGTCATTGTGCTGGAGGTCACTGTGCTGGAGGTCATTGTGCTGGAGGTCATTGTGCTGGAGGTCATTGTGCTGGAGGTCATTGTGCTGGAGGTCATTGTGCTGGAGGTCATTGAGCAGATAGTCACACTGGACAATGTCAGTGAAGCCTCCAGTTCTACTGTAGAAACCTTGGAGTCTTATTGGACCAGGAGCTCTCATTTAAAGCTCATATAAATCAAGTCTGTAAAAAAAGAACGATTTCCATTTGTGCAACAAGAGCCAAAATCAGAAGAATCCTGCCTAAAAGTGATGCCGAAAAACTTATCCATGCATTTGTAACGACTAGATTCTCCTGTAACTCCTGCTCACAGCGTGTCCTAAAAGCTCCATAAAAAGCTTTCAACTGGTTCAAAATGCAGCAGCAAGATTACTAACAGCAACTAAAAGAAGAGAACACAACAGCACAGTAGGAGGTAGAGTCTTCTGGTGGTGCCAAGAGTCTCTAAAAGCACAGTTGGAGGTAGAGCCTTCTGGTGGTCCCAAGAGTCTCTAAAAGCACAGTAGGAGGTAGAGTCTTCTGGTGGTGCCAAGAGTCTCTAAAAGCACAGTTGGAGGTAGAGCCTTCTGGTGGTCCCAAGAGTCTCTAAAAGCACAGTTGGAGGTAGAGCCTTCTGGTGGTCCCAAGAGTCTCTAAAAGCACAGTAGGAGGTAGAGTCTTCTGGTGGTCCCAAGAGTCTCTAAAAGCACAATAGGTAGCACTGTAGGAGGTAGAGCCTTCTGGTGGTCCCAAGAGTCTCTAAAAGCACAGTAGGAGGTAGAGCCTTCTGGTGGTCCCAAGAGTCTCTAAAAGCACAGTAGGAGGTAGAGCCTTCTGGTGGTGCCAAGAGTCTCTAAAAGGACAGTTGGAGGTAGAGCCTTCTGGTGGTCCAAAGAGTCTCTAAAAGCACTGTAGGAGGCAGAGCCTTCTGGTGGTCCCAAGAGTCTCTAAAAGCACAGTTGGAGGTAGAGCCTTCTGGTGGTCCAAAGAGTCTCTAAAAGCACAGTAGGAGGTAGAGTCTTCTGGTGGTCCCAAGAGTCTCTAAAAGCACAGAAGGAGGTAGAGCCTTCTGGTGGTGCCAAGAGTCTCTAAAAGCACAGTAGGAGGTAGAGCCTTCTGGTGGTCCAAAGAGTCTCTAAAAGCACAGTAGGAGGTAGAGCCTTCTGGTGGTTCCAAGAGTCTCTAAAAGCACAGTTGGAGGTAGAGCCTTCTGGTGGTCCCAAGAGTCTCTAAAAGCACAGTTGGAGGTAGAGCCTTCTGGTGGTCCAAAGAGTCTCTAAAAGCACAGTAGGAGGTAGAGTCTTCTGGTGGTCCCAAGAGTCTCTAAAAGCACAGAAGGAGGTAGAGCCTTCTGGTGGTGCCAAGAGTCTCTAAAAGCACAGTAGGAGGTAGAGCCTTCTGGTGGTCCAAAGAGTCTCTAAAAGCACAGTAGGAGGTAGAGCCTTCTGGTGGTCCCAAGAGTCTCTAAAAGCACAATAGGAAGCACTGTAGGAGGCAGAGCCTTCTGGTGGTCCCAAGAGTCTCTAAAAGCACAGTAGGAGGTAGAGCCTTCTGGTGGTTCCAAGAGTCTCTAAAAGCACAGTTGGAGGTAGAGCCTTCTGGTGGTCCCAAGAGTCTCTTAAAGCACAGTAGGAGGTAGA